>NW_027176307.1:13442045-13452045 GCF_023349555.1 Cebidichthys violaceus | reverse complement strand
TAGGGAAGGTGACCTTAAGATGCTGTGCTTGTGGGGGCGTTATCAGGCTCTGCTGTAACCACTCAAAGCATTAGGAAGACACGAGACAAGAGCTCCTTCATTTCCCACAAACACAGACAGTAGCCATGAGTGTTATCTGGCCGTCTGCACTTCACCCAAAGTTAGCCATTGTCACTTGTCGGCGCAAAACACTTTTCATTTTTGAGGAGATAGTTTAGGTTTAATGCTGAGATTTGAGAGAGAGAGAGAGAGAGAGAGAGAGAGAGAGAGAGCGGTACGTTCAGAAGACAGAAGGGTTTCTGTGGAGTTATCTGTGTGTGAACTTTCCCGTAGATATGTATTGTACGAGGTGAAAATGCTTTGCTAAAATTAGAACTCAGCAACAGACAGACTCAGACTCAGACGAGGCACATCAGTGAACTTCACAACTCTGCTCACAACTTCTTCCATTTCAGCTGAAGTCTCTATCAAGATCTGCTATAATTAGGGGGAGGTTTTCTTCTAACTGAGGTTTCTGAATGATATCTTAAAAACAACAGCTCTATCAAATAAAAGCTTTATTTTGGTATTATGAACATGTTTTAAACGTTTATTCTATTTAACAAAATGTGCCAAACTGCTTAATTCAACAGTATAATAAAAGTCAAATTCAACTTTTAAAAAAATCCTGATTTAGATCAGGAAGCGATCAAATAATAAGGAAACAAGCGCAGGAGTCGTTGGATGCCAGATTGTGATACGTGAGCGATGGATACCCAGCCCACACCCATAATCATAATCTACAGGATTTAACATCAATCTAATTCACAGTATAGCGCTGCATTCAAATGCGGCAAAGGCAAGTGCTTTGTGACAATCAGGTTTTCTCATTTTGCAAAGCAGCACTCCTAAAACCAATTGGATGTGTCATCTCGTGAAGTGAAGTGGAGAGGGCAGAACGTTAGCAAGTAGACTAAGAGTCCTTGACCTTCATTCTGTCTCCTCTCCTCTCGCTCATTGCCGAGTGTCCTCGTGGAATATTTCGAGGACGATTCTCTGAATTTCACGGCCGCTGTATTGATCGCAGGCTGGGTGTGCAGACGAGGATTCGTGTTTTAGCGGCTCAGTGTCTGACGTTTGTGCGGGAGTTTACAGCGTCGATAATCCGACCTTGTCTTTTCCTCCCTGATGCCTTTTTCTATTATGACTTGTTTACTTCTGAGTTGGAAGTTGGGTGTGAGTCTGAAGTGGGCCCTTATTGGAACGACAAAGGCCTCGAAGATGAAATATGGATCCCAGATAAATCCTCCCCAGAACCCGCGGGGTATTTTTTTTTTTTCCGATCCCTCATAATGCTGACGTGACTGTATTGAGCTGCGAAACTCTTGACACCATTCATCTTACCGGCTTTTCTTTTAATTACTGCTCTCCCGTGGGAGCCAGCCGAGTAGTTAAACAGAGAAATCAGCATTACAGCAATTATTGGCTTACAATGAAATGAATACAATCTTGTCATCTGTAATCATTGGAGGCGTCTATGCCTGGGAGAAAATAGGTCCTCCTTTCTATTCCTCAGTGCGGGGAGGGGAGTGTATTAATATCTGCACGGATGCAAGGAGGATCCTTGTCTACCTGAGAGGCCCGAGGCACCTGAAGGACCTTATTATGGTTTATTATTGTAAGTCGTGGAATAAAGCCAAATTCCTATGAAAATAATCTTTAACTAAAAGTCATGGGATGAACTGTAGCTTAGCACATGCAGAACAATGTGCACTGTGTTGGAGTTCTTCCTTTTAATCAATATTTTCATATTGACAATGGGTCACGTGACTTCATGTGGAAGATGTTACTCATAGCGAAAAACCCACCGAGAAATATTATGCAACTGTGTAGTTCCCTTCGCTCTCCGGTTCCTTTTTTTTAAGCGTCTCTCGGCGCACTGTTTTGGTTTTATGGCTCACGAAAAAACCCCAAATCAACGGTGTGCTTCACCCCTCCTCATCAGCGCCACTTCCAGACACACCAGGCAGCTGTTTTCAGCCGCCGTACGCTACCTAGCATCAATCAGCTAACGGACAAAGTTAGCAACTAGCTGGTGAACATCTGTACGTGTGTCTATCTAGTTAGTTGCATGAAGAAGTAGCTACAAGCAGAAACTATTTTGCTAAAAACGATGTTGTCGAGGAAGACGGGACAATTAGAATATGCATGTAAATGGAAAAAAAACATATTTGTTACTTTTTTTGCAATTAAAAACAGCCTGATTGTTTCTGATGTCCCTGGATTCAACAGGTTCATGACGTGTGGTTGTTACCGAGCGTTTTCCACGGCTGATTGTTCAACGGTATTCTCCTCTGAGAACTACTTTGCCTGCAGAGGAGTTGATGCAAATAAGTGAAATGAGCCGTTCAACTTTCAGATGTTAATAGCTGTTATGTACGCTGGAAAGGTCAAGCGATCCCGCTTCATATCATCATATTGTCACATTACTTTCTAACTATCGCGACTCAAAACCACGGGGACAAACTGACACAACACTGAGAGCCTACATGTGTTATTCTAACTAAAAGATAATTAGCACCTTGTGTGCTTCCCAGTACAACCACTATCTTCTACTGGTGGCTGTTGAGCAGCTCAGCTGAATCAGGTGACAGTTAAAAGTCTTGCTCAAGGGAACATTGGCAGTACTGCGGCTTGTTGAACGTCCACAGCCACCGCAGGGAATTTGGTGTTCTGGTCATGAGCTAAAACGTTATGTGGTCATATGGACACAATCTGCTCTGTCTTCTGTCTTCTTGAACATCACTAAATGTATTTAACACATCTTAAAAGTGACAGCTGTGATCTCACGGTTGTGTTCTTGCACTAACTCGTGGGCTGACGTGTTTGTTTGTCCTCCACAGCTACAGAGCGATCTGGACCAGGAGTACCAGGACAAATTTCGCCGGCTACCCGTGGAGATCCAGGAGTTTGTTCAGGACAGCAGCAAGGCCAAGCTTAGCGACGACGGGGTCCACGGAAACCTCGTCGCCTCCTCGACGACGGAGAAGCTCAGCCACAAGGCGGCGCACTCGGAGGACGACACGGAGGAGGGCTCGTCGGAGCGAGTCTACGACACGCCCCTTTAGAGATTCAACACCGGGACACTGATTGGTGGATGTGTTTGTGACCACAGCTCTGGGATGAGACTGCCCCGACTTTGGTCCTAGTTTTAACCAATGGGAGGATTAGATCAAATCTGAGCCTGAACTGGTGAGTAGAGGTCCTCTCTGCGTAGACTTGCGGTCTTGTCCGGGGAAAAAAACGTTTCATGTAAATAGTAACTTTTTGTGTGTGTATTTATATGTTACCTTTTATGTCGTCGTCTCTTTCGGTACGGCCACAGGATGTGTTACAAAGCACTAACTATTTGCAGGAAATAACTTACTTGAACTATTGCACAGAGAGAGTAGTTTCTTTTCTTTTTTTTAATTATTCTTTTTTTATTATCACGATGTTGACAGTAGTGGTGAGTTAGTGAGGTGTGTGGTGCCAAGGTTTTTGAATTTACTTACAGTGGACTTTGTCGTTGAAGTGGAGTCAACTTGTAGAGGAACCACTGCATATTCAGCCTCTGAAGCTTCCATCTTTATAAGATTTAGATTCCCCCTCACTTACCTGCGCTCCCTATGTACCTGTAGCTCTCTTACTTTAACCCAGAGGCCCTGGTAGCTTGCTGGTTCTCCATTTTGTTCTCACAGAACTAAAGCCTAATGTGTTGCTGCTATTTTACTTTAAAACCCATCACCTTTTCTTTTTTTTAACCATGATTTGTTGTTTTTTTTAAATAATATTTGGCATGGTAATATTATGTCATTCTTTTTTCTTTTTTTTATTTCGTTTTGGCTAACAAGTTTGCGTTGTTTGTGGGTGACTCCGCCCCCAGAGAGGAAGTGAAGAGAAAGCGTGTTGTACAGTACCTGCATGTATTTGAAACAACTGTAAACGTTACAGTAGCTCTGTAGCAGAGATGTGTATTAAATGTCAAATCTATTTTCTCGGAAACATTTAAACTAAACCTGCAAAAAAAAAAAAAAAAAACGGCGTGAACCCAGTGTGGCGGTGACGCATCGCCGTGACGTTTTTGCTCTGGACTGGAGGACTAAAACAAGTAACGACGCCCCCTTCTCACAGAGCCGACAGAAGCCGACGTTAAAACACACGCTTAGGTTTAGGCGACGAAACCGCTTGGTTAGGTTGGGCTTGAAATAACTAAACAAGTGCAACACAAGTACGGAAAACACGTTCACTAACTAAAAACACGAGCACCGGTCTCCTGGTTAAAAGTGTTTGTTTGACTGATCCACCTCCTTCCAGCCCCCCTCTGTGCGTGTTTCTATCGGTCTTTATACGACGTTATCTTACTACCGGAGCACGGGGTTCATCGCAGTTACTAGAAAGCAAACTCGCGTCTCGTACAGACGCCAAAGGGCGCCTTGCGTTGGTATCGAGACGCTGAAGGTCGCGACAAAAGCGGAGGTGTTTCGACGCTGAGATCCGGGGCTGAGTTCACGGGTCGCACGTTGTATTCTGTACCTGTTGTCGCCGTGAACTGAAACGGTTAAAGCGGGATATTTAAACAGAAAAAGAGGATCCTGCTGTAGTTTTTATAGAACGCGACCTTTCCTCTCAACTGGTTTGTTGTTGTACCCACAGTTGGAATGTGTGTTCAGTTCCCCCGGTAAACAGAGCAGGATGCCTGAGGATCACAGGAAGTGCGGGTAGTTGTCGCCAGCTGGCGTTGCTCTCACGGCGCTCACCCACAGTTGGCGGCTGTGGTTTGAAGCGGTGGAAATGCGTTTCAGACGCCCCGAGAACGTTGGTGTCTGTGAAGCGCCAGCGATGATCTGATGAGCGACTCCACTGTTTCCTCTTTATGTAACAAACTGTGTCCATTCAGTAAACCACCAGGAAGTGTTTTTAACTTCCATAACTGTCCAGTGCCATTTAACTCACGGGTTCTTTGATATCAAATCATATTTCAGCTGAAAGAAAAAAAAAAAAAAAGAAAAAAGAAAAAGAGAAAGTTGAATGTGAAGGATTACCTGACATGTAAGTACAAACTACTTTTTAAAAAAGACGATATTGATGTGAGAGTCCTGTGCCTTTGAATAGGTTTGCCTTGTTTGATGTTGAATGTGTGAAATGCATCACTGTTTAAATTGCCATTATATTATATAATATGAAGCTGTCTGATATTGAATAGGCCGTGTGCACTTTTAAGTACAGTACCACTACTGAGTAATGCTTGTGATGAGCAGTATTTGACATGCGTCTCATAAGAAATACGAAACATCCTTCTTTTTAGTCTTGAACCACTTTATTTAAAAGCCCCCCCTCGCCCCCCCCCCCCCCCCCCCCCCCCCTCCTTCTCATCAACTTACGTGTATGCACTCTGGAAATGTAAATGTATGTATGACATAAAGGATAAAACATGAAGTTGATTAAAAAAAAAAAAAGATATAGTGTAAAGGGAATTTGCCTGTAATTAAAATAAATGTGGCTATTATTGTACTTCTCTGGAGTGGAATTGTGTGTCTTTTGATTTGTTATTGAATAGAATTGTGTTTTTATTTCTAACAGCTTCACCTTTTTTCTGTCTGTGTTTTACGGTATGTTTTTACTGTCATTCATACATCTCTTTATTTCCTCAGCTTTTCCGTCACCATTTGTTGTATTCAATCATTTTCTCCAGTTCTTAACTGTGGGCTGTGTTCGCATTTTGTTTGCCGTCGTATTTGTCACATGTCATCGTCTCGTCATGGTTCATTATTTAACTTGAAACAGAGACTTCAATGTCTTTGTAGACTGGATAATGATGCCGGTGGAGGAGAATGAGAGGACAACATAGAGGCTGAAAATGATGAACCTACATTAGAATAAAACAGGTCACATGTGTGAGAAACCCGGCTATAGAGAGTGTGTTTGGCAGCATCTGTGGGGCGACTTGGCACGTATGTACTGTATGTGTGTATGTCGCTGAGTGTATATGTACTGTATGTGTGTATGTCGCTGAGTGTATATGTACTGTATGTGTGTATGTCGCTGAGTGTATATGTACTGTATGTGTGTATGTCGCTGAGTGTATATGTACTGTATGTGTGTATGTCGCTGGGTGTATATGTACTGTATGTGTGTATGTCGCTGAGTGTATATGTACTGTATGTGTGTATGTCGCTGGGTGTATATGTACTGTATGTGTGTATGTCGCTGGGTGTATATGTACGGTATGTATGTCACACTCAGGGAAGCGGGGGCAAGCCTCGACGACCTACTTCATATCATCTCCTAGGAAACGGTTTCTTTGAAATAACCCTAAGAGGAACATGAAGTCAAACACTTCCATGACTGAATCACTGGTCAACGCTTTAAAGGAACAGTGCGGAGCATCAAGCGGGATCTATTGGCAGAGATGGAATATCATGTCGATGCGTATTCGTTTCCTTACTGTATAATCGGCTGCCAAAAGGAACAGTTGTGTTTCCATTACCTTAGAATTAACCGTTTATATCTATATTTAGCGGTTTTTCGCAATTTTGCATCAGCCCACACGCACTCGGCACGCGGGAGAAGTTTCAGTTGGTTGCAATCTGCAACCTCGCCACTAGATGCCGCCCAATCCCTCACGCTGCACCTTTAAGTAAGGGAGCGCTAGATCAAGGTTATTAGTAAATTATTCCACAACTTATTGCCTTAATATTACTCACATGTTCAACATAGTGTGGACTTCTTGTCTGGCAATGCATGACCAATATGTGTCATAACTAAACAAGTGGGACTATACAGTATGTGCACATGTTTGTGGGCATGTTTGTATCATACATCCTGTGCCTAAAAAGTCAAATGAATCACTTTATTTTGGAGGGAAAGAAAATCCCAGCAAGCCACACACACACACACACACACACACACACACACACACACACACGTATGTCTGCTGCCACTAATTTGCTTTGAGCATGCCCAGTGATAACACGTTTTTTTAATCTCCAACACATTTTCACACAAAGCGTGTTACTCGCTGTGTGAGTGTTGGAAACTATGCCCCCACAGCTCGCCTTCATGCGCTTTAGAGTGGGATTTTTTTCAGCTGTGTGCAGTGCATATGTTAGTGGTGTGTGTGTGTGTGTGTGTGTGTGTGTGTCTTTTCCAGACTACATAAACTCTGTGTCCTTCTCAGTCTCAGCTCCTCAGCAGAATCCCAAAAGGCAACAGGAGATAAGACAAGCCCGGTCGCCCGTAACAACCTCTGTGACCATTCAGAGGCCTCCATGCATACCGGCGACTAGGAAGTGAGCTAATTAACCCTGAGTTCAAGACAGAAGGAGAGCGGTTTTTTAATAACATTCCCAGGGTTATATAAACAAACTCAAAGGAATATCACCACCCCTGCGTCTGTCCATCTGCTGCTGGGGAGGAGGAAGAGGAGGAGGAGGAGGAGGAGGAGGAGGAGGAGGTGTCCTGTAACTGGGCTTTAATGAGGCACACCAGGAAAGAAGAAGAGGAGAGGACCCCGGGGTGCTGCTTGGAAGGTACACTATGCAGACACACACACACACATACACATACACAGATAGACACACAAACGCATGGAGACGTTCTGATGTCTTGAAAGGAGCTTCACTGACTACTTTCAGTCCTTGGCCTTAAATCCTGACCCCTTCCACTTTGCCCTAAATGTCCTAATCTAGACCAAAATGTAAATCTAATCCAGTATAATCCTAAATCCAAGACACAACTCTGAAGTAATGCTAACACTAAACCTTACCTTTATGTAGTATGTCCTAAAACTTAAAACTTGTCCTCTTTAGAGGGATGAGGAAAAGCACAGTGGCATTCATTCACCACATCTTCATAAGCGCAGAAATGCCAGAGACTGTATCGGAGGGATTTCCTTTCTATTGTCAGCCGGATCGGCTCCAGCGACCCCCCTGTCCAGGATAAAGCGGTTAAAGATAATGGATGGATGGATAGTCTACTATCGTATTCTGTGGCACAGGGACTGCGAAACAAATAAATTAATCAGGCAGTGGTTGCAGGGGTACGCCATCGATTTGACAAATAAACACCAATTTACTCGTCATGGGAGGGTACTAGTCAGTATAATTTCTTCCTTGTCTCTGGAGGAAGTTTTAAAGTCTGAAAGAATAACCCTGATAAAGACTTCTACTTTTTAACACAAACGAGGAGTATAGTTTGAAATATGTACGCTTCGGTCTGACGGGGAGGTTCTAAAGTCTAATGGGGAAGTTAGGACATCTCTGGCTCTGCTGCATCAGTTTTGACTATTCTTTTTAAGTCCCACAACTTTATAGATGAGCAACACTAAATCACTGCAATAGCCTTGAAAGGAAATGCGTCACCATTTTTCCTCCACTGATAAAGAAATATTTTGACTTTACTTTAGCTCCCCAAAGTGCACTTTAACACTTGCAGTTATATTTAATGTGTCCACCCTGCTGCTGATTTACACAAAAGCAAAAGTCTTATGTTAATGAAAACGGGTAAATAATAAGTGTGGAATTTTGATTTGTCATTGAATTTTTACAGCTTAATCTTTGACGTCTGTGTATGTGGTATGTTTTGGAATTACTGTCATTCAAACATCACTTCATTGTCTTTATTTTCTTTGCTTTTCTGTGACCTTCTTGTATTCAATCATCAAACAGTTCCTCAGCGTTCCCATCGTCTACATCTTTTTATTTTCTCTCCAGTCCTTTTTGGTTTGTTTTATTTGCCGTCGTATTTGTCACATGTCATCGTCTCGTCATGGTTCATTATTTGACTTGAAACAGAGACTTCAATGTCAACCCACAGTCTTTGTAGACTGGATAATGATTGCCGGTGGAGGAGAATGAGAGGACAACATAGAGGCTGAAAAATGATGAACCTACATTAGAATAAAACAGGTCACATGTGTGAGAAGCCCGGCTATAGAGAGTGTGTTTGGACGCACCTGTGGGGCGACTTGGCACGTATGTACTGTATGTGTGTATGTCGGTACACTCACCTACATACATGCATACATGTGTACAGTATATATATATTGTATTTAATGTGTCCACCCTGTTGCTGATTTACACTAAAATCTATCAAAGCAAAAGTCTTATGTCAATGAAAATGGGGTAAATTGGTAAATAATATTCTAAAAAAAAAGATGTCGACCCTCTTATAGGGTAACTGACTTTATTCTGATTCAGCTTAATTAACATGACTGTGTTGTGATTGATGATCCCACTGCTGCATTACTACAATAAGGAGACTAGTATTAGCCTACATGTGGTGATGCCAGAGATAGAAATAAAATAAAGTGCCATGAAGTCACTGCTGAGAGTCAGACACACAGTAGCCGCTATATATATATATCTATATATATATAGATATAGAATATATATATATAAAGAAAAGAAGAGAAGCGTTTACAAAGGGAGGCGGTGTTTGTCTCGATCAACGCATGGCGGCTTCGGTAGTCAGCTGTTAGAGAAGCAAGGAGGAGCTGGGTCTGGTTCTGCTGGATGACTCACTCTGTCAACGCACACTCATTCACTCATTATAGCGCACATACACGCACGCGAACGCTTACGCGCAGGCACGTTAGTGGTGGTGGTGGTGGTGGGTGCGGGGGGGGGGGGGGGGGGGGGGGGGGGGGGGGGGGGGGGGTGATGCGCTTGCAGCAGCTGAAGAGGGCTTCCTAATCAGAGTTTACCACCAGGGCCGTTCATTCTCCACTGGAGGGCGAGTGGACAACAGCACCGGGACACTCCGGCAGCGGGAGGGAGGACAAACAGAGCAGACAGTCGGAAGAAGGGGAGACACGGGACAGAGCAGCAGTAGTAGCAGTAGCAGCAGCTGGAAGACACACAGACAACAGGACACTGAGAAGGAAAACCCCGGATCCTGCCAAAAAAAAAAAAGCATCATTTATTTTCCGCCCCGTCGGATTAAACCCGGTCCCCGTCTCCAGCACCGAAATCACGTAAGA
>NW_027176307.1:13393599-13441945 GCF_023349555.1 Cebidichthys violaceus | reverse complement strand
GAATCTTATTTGTTTCTGCTTCTAAAACCAACTTATTAAATAATCCCACCCGTATCTGGATATTTGGTTACACTGTCAAGTCGTGCGTAAAAATGGAATGCTAAAAAAAAAAAAAAAAACTCAACCGACAATACCAACCGTAATCGGTCCATTTTGTGTCAACTTTTTTTCACGTGCTTGCTGTATCTTTTTGCAGCTGATCACCGAGCAGGCGGCGTTCACTCTGCCCCGTGGTGCAGAAATCGAGGGGAAATGTGGGAGCACGGAGGTCCGAGATCCACATAACCTGGAAGAACAACGCCTACAACGCTTCGCATCTACTTCTCTAAGGTGGGCGAGACAGCGGCAATAACGCATATACTATATCATCCCAGGCAATTTGTAAAGTCTGAATCATCTGCTAGGAGAATCAAGACGCAAACGCATCCAAATCAATTACTTAAGTATAACTTTACACAAATTCACTTTCACTTTGAATATGTTGTTTGTCGAGTCATTTGACATGAGGAAATACAGTATCTTGAGTTTCACATTTCTGTCAAATTTTGAATTATTTCCCCTGAATAAAATGATAATACTGATCGTGCAATCACGTCGCTTTGATTTCTTTAATTAAGGGAATGTTGTAGTTAACGTTGTTACTTAAGTTATCGTCAGAATATATTCATGTTTCAACAGTGGACAGGAGCCTAAAAAGACTCGTCAAGATGGCGTTTTGCCTCAGTATAGGCCAACCAGCCCTCTCCATGCAGTGGAAGAGCCCAGTTTGACGCGCGCGCGTGTGTGTGTGTGTGTGTGTGTGTGTGTGTGTGTGTGTGTGTGTGTGTGTGTGTGTGTGTGTGTGTGTGTGTGTGTGTGTGTGTGTGTGTGTGTGTTGCAGGAGTTCCGTGACAAGGGCATTGAGGTGTGGAAGATTAGCAAGGTTCAGTTCGTCTATGATACCTCGGAGACATCGCATTTCATCAACGCGTACAACCGTGAGTCTTCCGCAGAGCCATGTGTACAGTAGCCACTCAGCACATTTCCATCCCGCCTGCTTTGATCGCAACTTGCTCTCATTCATGTCACACATTTGCATTCAGATGGGATTAGAGGGTTGATTCACGCATGGATTTGCGATTTTCGCCCACGTTTATCGAAAAATCCACTGGAATTATTGCAGATTTTAGATGTGCCCGGTGCGTTACAGCATGCCTTTGAGAGGAAAAAGACCCCAATAAAAATATACAAAGTTGGTTTATTATCATTATTATGACAATGGGGAAAAACAAAACGAAACTATTCCAACCTACTTGCCACAAAACTTGGATAAATTACAATTTACACGTTTTAATAATTTTAATCTTCAACTTGAAGTATATTAAAGTTTGTTATTTTATTTTGGAGGGTTATTTCCTGTTTATTTTGCCCTTTCTATTGCTTTTGGTCACAATGGATCCCCCCCTCATTATATATTGAGAAACCTCTCAAATTATGGGAATTTGCATGAATCTCGTTTTTACATAGATCAGGAGGGTCACACACACACACACACACACACACACACACACACACACACACACACACACACACACACACACACACACACACACACACACACACACACACACACACATTACCTGCAGACTTACCCTAACCATACAACCTAGTCTAACTCATCCTTTCACTGCCTGCAGCTGGGAAGCACACAGCCAACACCCACCGCCTGTCGGCCCTGGTGACCCCCGCCGGGCGCTCCTATGTGTGCACAGCGCAGCAGACGCTCACCCTCATCTCGAGCGACCACCAGAAGGGCGTCACCGTCTCCATGTATGACACCCAGATCCAGCCCTTCGACATCACCTCTGACTTCATGTTCAGCGAACGTAAGAATAACCAACCAACCTACAAACCTCACACTGCCACGAGAAAGCCAAGTCAACCGTTGCCACATACTGCCACTGTGATAATGATAATGATGAGACATCCTGGGGTGAGGGTTTTAACAACTATGCATCTATCTCTCTCTCTCTCGCTCTCTCTCTCTCTCTCTCTCACACAACACACACACACACACACACACACACACACACACACACACACACACACACACACACACACACACACACACACACACACACACACACACACACACCTCTCTCTGGGGGGGGGGGGGGGGGGGGGGGGGGGGGGGGGGGGGGGGGGGGGGGGGGGGGGGGGGGGGGGTTATTGCTGGAGTATGAGGAGAAGCTGTAGGACTGCAGAGAGGGACTCAGGGTAACAAGAGGCGGTGGGGATGCAAGGGGAACAAAAGAGAGAAAGAGAAGGGGTGGGGGTTAGGACTTTATGAGTGCAGTCATATCCTTGCCCTCAATGCAGCTTTTATAGACATACTCAATGTACCCCGGCTGTCCTCTGAAGCCAATCACCTTGGAAGAATCATTTGCTCTGAGCTGCTGTAAACTAGGCTGTGCTATGCTTCACTGCCTCCCTCCTAGTGTGCATAACTGCCTTCCGCAGGGAGAAAGTGTACAGCCAGTTGTGGTTTTAGGTGTCCTCCTTCCCCCACCAGAGGCGTAAATATAGACAGTGCAGGCACTGGGGGCCTGCTGTGGCGTGGGGGGGGCTCTGTGGCTCTGAGTCTCAACAGATATGTCTACCAGTGTTTTATTAATAAGCATATGCCTCACAGTGGGAAAGTGATTGGATCATCCTTTGTGTACGGCAACATCAGGCTCGACTTAAACATTGCTTTCCTAACTTTGTTAAACAAAATGTAACAAATTAATATAGAGATAAATTAACAGATTTTTTTTTTTTTTTTTAATCAAAATAATAAATCGTACACCTGCAACTAAAAATTAACAGAATTACAATTAAAGTGAAAACTTTTTGAATGCAGCTTCCAATTTGTTAAAAACTTAAAATTAATTAAAATGTCAGTATAAAACAATACAACTGCATTAAATGAGAACACAATGTAAACATTAAATCACAGTTCAGTCACAAACTAGTGCAAATAAATACACCTGATAAATACTAAACAGCTGACATGTTTGTTTTCAGCTCCCTTATGCGATCTGACCGCGTGACGTAGTAACCTCCATCAGACACGCAGACATAAAGATAGAACAGATTTAAATACGTTGGCCGCATTGTCACTATATCTATTACACAGTAGCTATTTGAGTCGGTATTGGACCGATATCCAATATCAGTGTCGGATTGGTGCGTCCCAATTGATAACTAAAAGTAGCGTGCACTAGGGCCCAACGACACCCATGCAAGATGTGTGCACGCTAACCTTTAACCTCCGACTGAACACATAATAGGAGGGAAAAAAAGAGGGACCGACTAATTGTACAACAGAAAGAGAGAAGAAGCATCTGTGTGAAATGTGTGTCATTCAGCGAATAACAACCTCAACAGTTGCTTCTGTGCAAACACACACAGATGCTACCTCTTTTTTTTCCCCACACATACTACTCACAGATGCATGCGCACACTGCACACAACTGTGCACGCAACTGTGCACGCTGCACACAACTACACACAGAACGTAAAACCTCCATCGACCTGAAGCCTGCAAGGGGCCCACATGATGAGAGTGTGGTTCAAAACTAAAATCTACACCTACCGATGATAACCAAGAATGTAGGACTGAGTGATATCACAAATATATATTTAAATAAAAGACATTCAAATGATCAAACTGAAGGTTTCAATTGCATTGCTCTTTACTTGTGCAACAAAATGTAAGCATTCAAAGCTTCTAAAACGTGAATATTGCTTGTTTCTTGAATTTTTTCCACAAGAGTAAACTTAATATATTTGGGTGGTGGACCCCTGGTCGGACAACACGATACATGCATACTGCAGCCCTAATGCAGAGATCATTTTGTAAACAACATGATTTGATCACCTCAGTCCGATTCCATTGGCATTAGAAAAGAATACTGAATCATCATCAAGCTTGAAAGGAAATGAATCAATCCACACATTATCTTCTGGGACCCTCGCCAGGCATGTTCAGTCACCTCTGCATGCTGACCGTGTTCATGATTTCCCTTTTTTTTGCAGCCTACAAGTGCATCACTGACCAGCGGGAGCGCCTCGAGGAGACCCTCCCCCTCATCCTGGGTTTCATTTTGGCCCTCATAATCGTCATCACACTCACCGTCTACCACTTCCACCTGAAGCTGACGGCGACCCAGCCCCAGCTGCCCAGAGACCGCTCCATGTACAAGAACATGTAGGCAGCAGCGCGGCGGCGGCGGCTCCCTCAGCTCTCTCCAAAGCTAACCTGAAAAAAAAAAAAAGAAAAAAAAAAAAGACTTGTCTCCTTGATGTCCCAGGCCTACACCACAGAGGAAAGAATCGTGCGATGGGACTGAATCCCTGACGGAGGAATGTGTGCAGCTTGTACTGAAGGCCTACTGGAACTTCTGAACAGCTAAAACACAAGTTAATGGGACGGCTTGAGGCCTAGCATGGATGTAGT
The DNA here is from genome assembly GCF_023349555.1 of Cebidichthys violaceus. NCBI lineage: Eukaryota > Metazoa > Chordata > Actinopteri > Perciformes > Stichaeidae > Cebidichthys > Cebidichthys violaceus. The sequence continues at coordinate 13,437,465 of NW_027176307.1, read as the reverse complement.
TGCAGGGTAAACCCACCAAAACCTAATTTTCCCCGGCTGCTCAATTGAATCTTAATGCCATAAATTCTTAGTCTGTATTACAGTAATTAGAATTTTAATGAAAATTAAAAGAAAGTTATGCTTTTATGAAAATATAATAGATTTGTGTTCAGACTGGTGGGCTTCTGAACATCTCCAGCCTCCTACCTATTTTTTTTTTCATAACATTACTGGGATCTAGTTTATCACCTCAGCTTTGTCTTTGAAAGACATTTCACAAATTGCCAGAGCTTCTGCTGTCATTTGTCAACCGTTTGTCGTCTCCTCCTCTCTTTCTCTCTCTGAAAGTGCTGCTAAATAATTTGAATACCTATTGTTGGTTCTGTATTTGCTAATCTTGAGATTTTCTTTTTTTTGTTGAAGAATCCCTTTTAGTTCACGTTTTGAATGCAGCCATAGTGTTTCACAGTGGACAAGTCTTGTAGTGTGTGCAGTGCAGTGGCATTCAGAGTTGCGATGTTCTTGCTTTGACTTCAACAAATCTTTTCTCCACACCCAATGTAATGGAACATATCAAAAAAAAGGAAGAAAGAAATACATAAACATCTGACAAAAATTCTGTACTAAAAAAAAAGGGAAGAATTTTATCAGAATGCCATATGAGAGTGTTTATGAAAAGAGAGGTTATCAAATTGAAAAAAAAAGAATATGTGTATAATATTTTCAGAATCAAAGTCTATGCATAAACCTCTGCTGATGCAATCTTGTGCAGTATTCTTCTGTTCATTGAAATAAATTGCTGGAATCATCTCTACACACCTGTCAAGTTATTCTCATTATCTATCACACTGCTACCGTCTTCAATCTTTCAAACCTTACCTTAACATAAAAAAACAAAGTAAAAAAAAATCTAACAAGACCACAGATGAAATAGCACAATGTGAAAAAAAGGTGAGCGATACTCCCCGTCAGAGGAGGAGACAGGGATGAGGTATTGATTTTGTCGACCGACTCGGAGACTTTGAAGGAAATGCAATATGAGAAAGTCTAATTGGAAATAAATAGAGCATTTGTGTCAGCCACACCTACGTGTTTCAGCAGCGTGGGCGTCATGCATCATCCTCAGTCACAAGTCATCAAAGTCAGAGCCCTTCATCTAGTTCTTCCACTCAGATGAGACACGTCACCGCTGGGAAAGATCTTGAAGAAATGCTCTTTGTGTTAAGAAATCAATCACTTTCAGACCAAATCTTTTTCAATTTAAACAAGATTTTTTTATGATCCCCTAAGAGAGAGTGTCAGAACATAGTTAGATCAACCATTCAGGAGGCAAAAATATAAACATAACAAAAATAAACCTCTGTGAGTGAGTGAGTGTACACCTCTGTGTCTGTCCACGGCTAATCCCGCATTCTGTATGCAGCAAACTGCATTATATTTTGGGTGGCCAGTTATGGCTGCATGTTCAAGGACCTCTTCTAGTTGCGGGAACTCCCACTTTCTCAAAAACACCTTTTATCGCCAGTTTTATAACTGCAATTTACCGCTGGCTCACTACACTCAATCACACAGCTGCGTCGCTGACCCCCAGCCGCTAACCTGCGTCCAGAGACACAGCGGGCGGAAGACATTTTACTTACTTTTAAGTGTTTTGGACGGTGTGTTTGGCTAACAAGTAACAGCTAACGGGACTACCAGTACACACACTGCTGAGTACGTCACAGCAGCTTGGGGAGGTTAATTTAGTTTTTTGCCAAGATCGTATCACGCGTCTTATACGATGACCTCGAGCCGATTGCCTGCGTACGTCGCTGCTTGTTTTTGAGTTTAAATGAAGTGTTATGTACGACGCCTTACAGCCCATAAACGGGGAGTCAGGCAATTTCGGTTTGCACTCATTCAAATCGCATAATGCAGTCTGCGATGACCACTCTAGAATGCACCTTGCTAGTGAGTCATGCGATGATAAACAAATGGAGAAACTAAAGTAAAACTTGAGATGAGGCAGAAAATCATTTGCGACATTAATTAAGGATTTGCATGTTAAGACTGACCTACCCACCATCTACTCGACCTAAGTCTGCAGTTGGGAGAGATGTAGAGAAGAGTCCCTGAAACATTTGAGTTTACGCGTTTTTGTAAATTAAGATTTAAGGTTGAAAATAAAACCACATAATTAGCACATTTACATATTTTGGAGCCAAAGCACTGACATTGTGGATAACCTTGTTCTTTAGCTTTCCAATAGACAGAAACCCGTACTGATGTGTTTATTTTTGAAGATGTGTCTTTAGGTGGAGTGGTCATCCAATATAGATACACATTGAGGGGCCTCACGTCTCCTGCAGGGTTGTTCATTCAAATTCTGTTTAACACTCTCTCAAATGTAAATGAAAAATGTATTCAAAATCAAAAGAGATGAGGTCAGAAAGTGATTAGGGTCAACTACAGGCCTGACCTGATCCCTATCTGACTTTAGTTGTTACTGCAAACTCTTACTTAATATAAAAAAAAGAAAAACTCACCTGTTGCTGAGCTTCATTCATTTCCAACACTGGAGCCGCTGTGTGTTCACTTTGTTTTGTTTCCGGGGTGTTCATTGTTGGCTTATTTCCGTTTTTCTCTTCCTCACTTTGAAACACGTTTAAAGAACTTTTTAACGGCGACATGGTTTAAGTTTCTCCAGCAACAGTCCTTGCACATCACACGGAAGTCGCGGGAAGTTGCCGTCTCCCCCAAGAATAACTGGGTAATTTAGCTTTAAAAAAAAGGTAAATAAAATTCCTAATAATCCATATTTTGACATTTTCTCTGTCTGTCATAAAACTCGTTGACGAATGTGTGTAAAAATCCAGCGTCCGCGACCTTTTCCCCGGCAGATATTCAGACACTTGAGGTCGGAGGAAACGCACAGGTGTAACAAATATCGCTAATGATGACAGCCCGTGTTACGTTGACGTGCCCCCGGTAAACAACGCCGCTGAGCCAGGCAGTCACACGGTCAAAACCCTCCAGAGACGTCTCCGCACTGCTTAAAATACAAGTTTGAGAAAGAAACACTAAATGTCTTATTATTTAATTTTTATTTGCTTTACCTAAAAACACATTTAAAAATAATGACTCGAAAACCACCTTAAACTCAAAGAGCATGACCTCATTGTCTTCAATTGCATTGCCCTGAATGAAGATATTAATTAATGATATTAATTACTCCTGTGCTTTTCCTTTAGTGAGGCGTCAAAGGGCAATGAAAATTATTTAAAATCTATAAAAAAAAATACATATATATGTATATTAATAGATGGCATTTGAAGCTCGTGTAACACACCTCTTTAGGAACAAATTCACCGTCTTGAGTCACCTGTGCCTTTAATGTGATGCTGACCTCTGTGTTTTGGAACAGTTGGCCTGTTGAGGATGTGTGGATGTATTACACTATTCACCTTAATGGTGACTCAGTGACTCTTACAGTCTTTATATGCTCATTGATGCCCTGCAGTCCCACAGGGCCCCAGTACTTGTGCTTTTATTTACTGGGCCGTCAGCAGAGGTATCTCTCTCTCTCTCTCTCTCTCTCTCTCTCTCTCTCTCTCTCTCTCTCTCTCTCCCCCTCCCTCTCTCTCTCTCTATCCCTCTCTCTCTGAGAAAGAAGCTCCATTCTCTGTCCAAGCTAAATCAATATCCCATTATAGTGTTTCAGAGGGAAATGGCTTAGAGCGAAGAAAGAGAAATAACCTCATATATTATGGCGACGCCGATCCATGGATGTGTCTTCTGCTTCTCTGTTCGGAGGTAAAGTTAGGGTGAAATAGTTGGAAATGAGAACTGTTGAATTTAGAGAATATGGAAGACCCGAACAACAAAGAGAAAATAAAACTGTTGATGGCTGAAAGGGGACTCCCTGGAATAATCTGACAGTGTGCTGTTGAAAAAAAAAAAAAAAGAATCTCTGCTTGATATGAGACACAGAGAGAGAGAGAGAAGAAGAAGAAGAAGAGGAGACTAGAGGGTGATGAAGGAAAAATCCATGCAACACATCTCAATGTTTTTATGGGCGTTTTTTAATTGAAACCAGCTTCACTGATAACAAACATGCAATATCACTGTACAAGCCAACACCACAGATAAGTGTTACTCATTCAAGTCTTGACACATTGTCAAGGATTAGCCAGCAGCACACGCACACACACTTTCAGATGTTGTACAGAGATAAACACGCTCTACCTCTTTTGCTCTTTGACATACACACACACACACACACACACACACACACACACACGCACACGCACACACGTATGCACAGTCGTATTTACATATCACAGTGAATGATGGGGTAAAAAAAAACGATGCGGGGAGGAGGATTACACTGTTCTCCCGGTCCGACCAGAGATGAGAATGGCAGCACAGTTCCAGTGATAGCGAGTAGTGTGTCTGACTGAGGTGAGGATAAGGAGTGAGATGATGACAGTGAGGATGTGAGTAGAAAACGAGACCTTTTTATCGGCATCCTAAAATCTGTGCGGGAGGCGGGCGTCTTGGATGGGCGCCTCTTGGCATTTATAGAAACAGGATGAGACTCCTAATATAAAAAGAAAACAGGTCTGCGTAGAGTAAATCTTTTTTTTTCTTCTTTTTTCTCCCTCGTCAAATCCACTCCTTCTTTGCTACATTTAAATGCATGGTGTAATTACAGTATCATAAATACAAGGGCTTCATAAATAGGATCGGGGTATTGCTTGGATGATATAACAACTGATAGCACTGTCTGTTTTAGAAATGTAAAATCGAAACAAACAAAAACAAAAAAAAGGCCGCACTACCAAAAAAAAAAAAAAGAATCATTCTATTCCAATAAATAAATAAATACTTTAAAACGTCATACAAAATTCTGACATTACCCTTTTTTCCCAACATTTAATGGAAGTTCTGTCTACAAATGTAAGATAATAAATATATTTAGTATTTTTAGTAACAGTTAGGTTAGGTGGGTTTATTTGGGATATTTCTTATATCTTTAAGCAAAAAACTGGATTATAAACAGTAGGAAAGATCTCTGCAGAAACTCTATTTAATACTGCTCATATCACAATGGTTACGACACGATAAAATACTGCAAATTATCAAAACTGTACAGAAAAACTTACAAGTTTCTCTAAAATACATTTTCACTGTTAGTGTGTGAGAAGAGATACAAGAGAGCTCGTCTCTGTTCGACCAGCAGCCGTCCAACAGTCAGCACCAGTCAAAGACCGCCCTCTCCGCACGCAGCTGATCGCTCTGCCCTCCGCTGCTCTGGTCTGGGGCAGAGCAGCGGCGCCCCAAGGTTCCCTCCACCGCGTCAGCAGCTCGCCACACCCCTCTGGAGCGCTCGCCGATGGCTACTACAACTCTACGTGGAGCCGAGGACTCACAGTCTAGGAAGAGAGAAGACGAGGCGAGCCAGCCCACACGCTTCTACTGGACGTCTAGTGAGTTCCACTGGCACTCCTCTACTCCACTTCATAGTTTCAAAAACGGATTTTTTTTTTATTTTCTTCTTCTTCTTCTTTTTTTTTAAAAAGTGTAACTTCTTAGATATTCCTCTAGCTAATCTACTTCACGGTTACAGGTGTGAGTGTTAGTGGCGCTCCACCGGGCGGTGGGGTGGTTCGGCTGGGTGAGGGCAGTGCCACCCTTGGTAGTGTGTGTGTGTGTGTGTGTGTATGTGTGGGGTTCTGTTTTCTTTTTTTTTTTGTTAGAGTGGAGGAGGGCAGGTTTTTCGGGGGGGGGGCCAGCAGGTCAGCGGTGGCGATAGTGTCTCATGAGGGGCACGATGCAGGACGGGGGTCCGGACAGCTTGAGGAAGGGGTGCTGGAGGAGTTCCTGGGCAGTGGCTCTCTGCGAGGGCTCCCTCACCAGCATCAGGTCCAGGAAGGACCGCAGCACCGAGGACACCTGAGGATTTAAAATGTAGATGTAAAAGAAGTAAGCTAAATAAGAAAAGTAATATTGTTCAGTGAAAGCGGACGGGTTTTTTTGTACCTTGTGCGACTCTTTTAGCCGAGGGGGCAGGTTGTCTCGTATCCTCCTCATGGCCTGCAGAGGGGGTTCGTTGAAGTAGGGCGGCTCTCCGTCCACCATCTCGATCACCATGATGCCCAAAGACCAGATATCCACCTGGATACACACGGAAACAGTATGCAATCATACAGTCCGCTGCGAAGTCTCTCACTGTTAATCTATGTATGTGTGTGTGTGTGTGGTCCTCACCTCGGTCCCATAAGGTAGTCTAGAGATGACCTCCGGTGCCATCCAGTAGGGCGTGCCCACGAGCGACTTCCTCTTGGGCACCTCTTTGGAAACTTGGGCGCAAAAGCCGAAGTCTGATAGCTTGATCTGCAAAACGCACAAGCAAACAACGCGCCGCCTTCAGGTTCCACTCTCTTTCGTGCAGGTGTGCGGACATACAGTACAGATTGTATTAAGTGCAGAACCTCTGTGTCTGATGTCAAGAAGTGCACTGACCCATTGTGAGGAAGCGCTTTCATAGAAGACACTAATCTCCCGTATTAGCGGTTAATTAGCCTTCAATTATCACGTCTTATCAGCTCGTTAGGAGGCATTAGGCGGGATTTAATTACTGGGGCACGAGTGGTAATTGATGATGATGAGTTTCTGGCACTGGCTGTTGACAAGCTGCACCCATGGAGAAGGTCAGCGAGAGTGTGTGTGTGTGTTGTGTGTGTGTGTGTGTGTGTGTGTGTGTGTGTGTGTGTGTGTGTGTTAGACCGAAATCATCAGTGACAGGAACAAGGGAGCAACATTGGTTATTAATACCTGATGTAACAGGGATATCCGGGTTTAATAGCATCCCAATGGGACGAGTGTGAATGAATAATATACGGAAACACACTCGCGCTCTTCGTGTGCACTCACCCTGCCGTCACTGGTCAGGAGAATGGAGTCGCTCTTGATGTCGCGGTGGATGACGCCCTGTGTGTGCAGGTAGGACAGAGCCCTGAGCACCGACAGACACACCGTAGCGATCTGCTCCTCGTTCATCCTGCGAGGAGAAACCCACATTAATACGCAGCGAGCAGAGGGGCATCTAGGACCATATTTGACATGTTGTAATGTAACAACAACTCCTTCAGTTAAGACTACTTGCAATAGACACATTGAATCTGGCCAGAAATACACAAAAACAACTGGATGAATCAGAGCGGATGCTTTATAACTGTCAATGTTTTTCAGGCGGGTTGGAAACCCGACAACCTGTCAAAAGAAGAGGGGGAGTCATAAAAGAGGGAGGATATTGCAGTTTTTATTTTGTCTGAGGTGAGGCTAGAAAGATATGGAAGTGCAGTGTAGGGTCTTTGACTGTATTCATGTATGTATTATGTTCTTATTATACTGCATGTGAATATATATTTTGTTACCCTGTATTTATTGTTTCACTCTCTTGTGATGGAGTAAATAGTAACTAACGTTCATGATAACTTTATCATCCAATATCATCCAAGTAAAAAACAAACTTAATCACTTAATCATCAAATTATATTTATTGATAGCTACTTCTAGTATTTTTCTTTTAGTAGTTTTATTGTTTTAATCCATGTGTTGTTATGTAATTGTCCTGTGCTTTCATTCTTTGTGGTGCATTGTGGGAAGGGTAAAAGTGGTTTGTGAGGGAGGAAGATCAGATTTTTAGTTTTTTTAAGAAAAAAAAAAATAGTTGAATGTATTAAATCCATTTTTTTTTTTTTTTAAATAAATCTACACGTCACACAACAAAAGGACCACACAACCAATACCTAAAGAAGATATAATTTAGCTTTACACCCTTTTTTTTTTGGTGGTAGAAATATCACTGTTCCAGATGTTGCTGTCATTCTAAAGAGACTACAGTTCAACTCAACTAAGATGGAGCAGAAATGCCCCCCCCCCCCCCCCCCCCCTCTCTCTCTCTGTAGCCGGCAGCGACTGGAGCTGTGATGTACAGGCGGGCGGGGGGGGGGGGGGGGGGGGGGGGGGGGGGGGGGGTCCCATATGGAGAGACAGGGTGATGCAGTGCGTCTGACTGAGCTCACACAGAAACTCCCAGCTCCACTGAACATTAACATCCAGACCCAGCTGGCCGTGCCGTGTGTCTGTGAGTGTGTGCGCTCTGAGCTGCCGTCGCATACATGTACAGAAATAGAGAAATGCTCATTTGCGAGCATAGGAAACATATAAATATGTAGTACATGTACATGTTCATATGCATATAGAGTACACACACACACACACACACACACACACACACAGTATACGTTGTTAACTCTGTCAACACACACACACACACACACACACACACACACACACACCTTTCTTTTACATCTCATTGCTCAGTTTTAAACATCCCATTGTTGGAGGAGTCACTTATAAACTTGCATTATGAGAAACAACCCCCAGGCCACACACACACACACACACACACACACACACACACACACATATAGAAACAGCAGCAGATTTTATAGTCACACATCTATGCATTTACAATCACAAGAGATAAATGAGCCTCTGCTGATGGAAAAAACAACTTGGCTAACTCAAAGTGAACGGGTGGAGACGTGTATGCAAAAACAATCCACCTCTTACTGCACCGCCTTACCCCACCCCCTCCATCCCTCACGTACACACACACCACACACACACACACACACACGGAATTAACACACACACAAAACAGGATCGCTGATATAGAAAATTGTTTCAAACACAAAGTGAAAAACATTTTTAATGAGCCCTGAAAAGGTTGTCAAGGGGAGGAGAATTACACACACACACACACACACACACACACACACACACACACACACACACACGCACACACAAACATTTGCTTTTGCACTTATATTGGTTAAAATCCCTGTGAAGTGCAGGTCATTAACAAACTCTTAAGTATAGTTGAAATCTGAACGTGATTGCAATAGTTCAAGAAGACGGACGCCCATTCTACCACCGCTAACTTGCATATGTGTGTGTGTGTGTGTGTGTGTGTGTGTGTGTGTGTGTGTGTGTGTGTGTGTGTGTGTTCATGCTGACGAGGCTTGCACGACGCGAGGCAGGCAGCATTTATTTCCACAACAAAAGGCTTAACAGAAATAGCACAAAGCCGTCACCTGGACAAATATGGCTGAAATTATAAAGTACAACACACTCTCGCATATTCCTTATATTATTACCACGGTGTCGTAGAATGCCTGATGATTAAATCAAGTGGGCAGTTTGTGTAGTTGCTAAGGAAACTAAATCGAATAAGGATGTTTTAGGTGCTAAGATCAATTCAACAAACATGTTGTTTCCTCTTTCTTTGTTTTGTCTTTGTTCTGATGTTGAAATGTGTGTCTTGAGTGTCTTATTGAAAAAAGGGACACATTTACTTCCACTTAAAATTAAACAAACTGAAAAAGAGGAAAAAGGGGCGAGTAAAAGATCACGTGTGTGCCCAATAATATCCTCTTTACTGGGATTTTCATTAGTACTTCTAAAAGCGCTCATGTGTGAACTGAAACTCTCTGAAACACACACACACACACACACACACACACACACACACACACACACACACACACACACACACACACACAGCAAACATCTGTGTGGGAGACCGTTCAGAATACGTCGCGGCAGCAGCGGTGCTCAGCCTCACCAAAGCGTGTTATTAGCACCCGACACCGCGCAGCGCTAATGCTGACACTCCACGCAAATGACTGTAATTAAACACCAAGCACAAAGTAAGCTTAAAACAATGAGGCGGCGGCTCAGAAACACGACTCAACATCAGAGAGGCAATTAGGAAAAGTTGGAGAACAATAATCCGAAAAACTATCTAACGCACGACTGGATCGCAGTCTGCTGGTTTCTCCCGTGTTGTTTTGTGAAATCCTCCGATCTTTGTGACGTGTGGAGCGAATTAAATGACCTTGTGATTTTAGAACAACGCAGCTTTACTTGCCGGTTACCAGTTCATCCATTTGATGAACCAGATCATCACCAGAACGTCACAGGCATTCGGTCATTCGGGAATTTCAAATAAAAATGGAGGACGCGAGCCTTCCTCCGTATGGTGGCTTTTCTCTGTGTGTCGCAGTATTTAAACACACACTCAAGGCCAAGTCGCTGAACACACACACACACATACACACACACACACACACACACACACACACACACACACACACACACACATGACACACATAAAGCCGTGGCCTTATTTCTTGGCAGCAGAAATATATCAAATCAGTTTATTTTAGCTCTTATCACCATTTTTCGCCTGAATACAGTCTAGAACACAGCTGTAGATTGACAGCACTCTCATGTCAGACAGTTAGCTTAGCTTAGCACACAGATTGAAAACGTCGGAAAACAGCTAGCATGGCTACGTCCAAAAGTAACAAAAAGTTCTTCTAACGAATCAACGTGTTTCATAACGTTGGTGTAATCCGCACAAAAAATAAAGTGTAGTTTCCTACATGAAAAATTTTAAAAAACATTTTAGTTTTTGAGCTTCAGGGGTTCTGTTTCCTGGCCTGTAACTTCATATTTATTTTTTAAAATAAAAACTATTGGAAACAGGAAAAAAGCACCATTATCTTTTCAGGAACCAGGTCGATTTTTCTGAGCTTTCACACCACGAATAAAGACATATTCAAATGTACATTAAATCACTATAATATACATATTCAAATGTATATTTATAGTAGTTTACGGAAGGTCTCGTTGGTATTTTTCACACTGCTGATATTCGATATTCCAGTTACCTGGTGTGAGTCACGATGTCAGTGAGAGCCCCGCCCTCGAGGAACTCCATGACAACCCACAGCTCGTCTCCCACCAGGTAGCTGTTGTACATGTCGACCACGTTCTCGTGATGGTAGTCCCTCATGATCACCACCTACAACACACACACACACACACACACACACACACACACACACACAGGGAGACAGACAGGAAATGACTTGTTTGTATATCTTCATGTAACGTTATTATTATAAATATTATTATTATCATTATTATTATTATTTTAACTATAAAAACTGCGATAGTAATAATAAAAATAATAATAATTGCTTGTTTTGATACACTAAATCCAAAATATGGATTCATGTTATGAATGCAATAAATATGTTACAAATAAATCATAGACTATTTCAATAATGTATTCAATTTAGTCATGTCATTTTTAATTATCTATTAATTTAACTTTCCTTTTTCTAATGTGAACATGTTCCGGCGGCTTAACCATAAAAGGATTACATTCAGAAATGAATGCGATTACACAAAGCAAATTAGCTCCCAACTGAACACATGTATGCATGCATGCTTTCTCTCTCTCTCTTCTACACACACACACACACACACACACACACACACACACACACACACACACTCAGACCCAAAATAGAATCAGTGCAATATTGCTTGATAAATGAAATTTAAGGTCTGCCCTTCACTCAATTCACATTTTCTCCACTGAACAAGCAATCATGAAGTTTGTCTGCAAATATAATTTATTTCAATTTATTTCATATTTTCAAGTGCAAATGACATGGAGCTCATTTCTCAATAGTTTGCATACCGTGAACAGAGACAGCTATGAATAATTTCCTTTCATTGGGGTTTTCAGTGCGACTTCCCTTTTTTGCAGACTATTGCAATTACACATGTGAAAATGTGCTCGTGGTTTGATTGCCACGGATGTGTGTCAGGGAAATAGAAGCAAAGTGAACCTGTGTTTTTTTTTTTTCCATCGGTAGGCAAGCTGCTGTTTTGCAGTGTGATGGTGGGATATATTTATATCTATTTGGCCAATGTTTAATGATGCTATTTAAAGCAGTTTCATCTCTGCTGCTGCTCCTTGTTTGAGCTCTCAGCAATCTGACGAACGTTAGCGCCGATCTCGCACGTGGGCGTCAAGCTCTGTGTGGGTCAAGCTGACCTACGGTAGCAGTATAACATCCAACATCGAGCCTCCAAAATGAATAAAACCTCTACTAATTCTCACATGCGTAACATACAAAACCAGACCTGCAGTGAATGCGTTGAATGAACTAATAACAACCAGGATTGTTAGTCGTTCGCACCTCATTGAAGAGTAGCTCTCTCCTCTGCTGTTTCCTGAGGTCCATCTTCTTCACAGCCACCTGCTTGCCGCTGTGTTTCTCGCTGGCGATGCACACGATGCCCGTGGAGCCCTCGCCGATTTTGATAAAGCTGTCCAGGTATTCCCGAGGGTCGCCTGTAGGCGAACGCAAAAGAAGACTCTAACTTCCATGTCACGACAGAATAATAAAAGCAGTTTATGTAAGCCGAAGCGGTGTCGCTTATTTATTGTCCATTTCCCACCTGGGTTGACCACCAGCTGGAGTGCAGCTCTGAATTGCTCATGAGAGACTCTGGAGGGTTGAGTGTCCGAGCTGGACCCCCAGGAAGGAGGCGGGTAGGCCCCCGGGGGGATGTAGGGCGATGAAGGCTGTGAGTAGGCCCCCTGTGTTTAAAACACACACACAGAGTGAAAGACAGAGATAATATTTCCCTTCATAAATTGTTTTTTGGAACATTTTTAAAAGAACTTTTGAGCTGACAATAGTCCAAAAACCCAAATTTGTGTGCAAAATACAGGTGTTTTAAAACCCCTTGATTGACACTTGAGTCCCCCTGAAAGCCTCAAAATAAAAATATTGTTGGGTCTCTAAAATTGCTTGCATATGTGACCAGAAATGTCTTTTAAAAGCTTACTATTGTCCAGCGACAACAAATATGAATAGACGATTTTCTGCAGCAAACGACATAGCCGGCCAGAGCTGCAACAAGTTGCGCGAAACGAGCCTGTCTTCATTTTTGTTTCTGGACCTAAACGGGGATGTTTGTGCAAGACATGTGCTGCCTAGTTGCTTGCTGTATCCTGTGTAGTGAGTATTGAGTCTGTGTAAGACTTTGACATGAACACTGGAGCACTACGAAGGAGGGACCACCAGGTATTTTCACACACTGCTCAAAATGAATCCTGACTGGTTCTTGGTGTAGTTTGGTTTCTGAAGTTCATGCAGGTTAACTAAAGTACCGTGACTTCCAAAACATCACAAAATGCTTTATTCTACTATTATCTTTGACGCAATGAAAATCCTCAAAATCAGCTTCACAGATTTGTTTAAGCTTTGCTACAATGCATTATTCAGAAAGTTCAATTGGTTTATTTGGCTTAAGAAGCAGAATAATATTCTCAAATCATCAAAGTATACCTGATATAACTATAACATTACGTCACATGCAAACTTTTCAACGTTATTGTCAATTTGTGTATGAAAAATCAATAAACAAACGGCATTAAAAAAAGAATACCTAATGTCAGTTTGTCAAAATAATTCGAACAGTAAATTTGGAGATATATGGTTCAGTTTAAAAGTCTTATGCTGGATCTCTCTGGTAAAATGTTTACCAACAGGAGAAAACACCTTTAAGATGGACAAATCCCATCCAAATTAAATGGAATTTTAAATGAATTAAAATTGTATCAGCCCTAAAAAAAGCCCGACTGGAGCGTATCTGAAATGTATGAGTGAATGTAGTGAACACACTGTACCTGAGGGGTGTACGGTGGGCTGGGCTGGGAGGGGGGGTGATGGTAGGGTGAAGGTTTGTAATGGTGAAAGACAGGAGGGTAGGGCAGGTGTGCCGGAGGGTAGCCCGGCGGCTTGATGTGGCTCTGAGGCTGCTTGAGAGGCCCTCGGGGGTAGGTGTCACCCCCCGTAACCTGGGGACTGCCGTCCCGCGCAGGACGCTCGTAGTCACCCTGGAGAAGACGGAACACGGCCAAGGTTACGTGATTGGTCGATCAAAAGCGTGAAGAAAAAAAAAAAAACACTGTCCAGCTACACAAGGCTCTGAAACTGTGTGTGTACTGTAAGCATTGGCACAGCGTAAATTACTGGAAGATGCTACTGTGTTGGATGCATCACTGTAAACGCATGTCCGCTGTGAAATGCCAGCTTTACTTCCAGGGACGTTTGCAGGTACATTAGCCCTTGACAGGCCTAACAGAGGACATTTAGCGCACGGGACAGGGACCCTACTTTATCATTACCACCCTACGATGCTCCTCAACTTCTCCATTCATCAACCAGGAGCCCAGGGAGCATCCGGGATCTGGGACACACCTACCTCTTCCTTAAGGTCCTAGAAACTCCTTTCAGCCTGACACACACACACACACACAAATACTTCAGAGTCACAGTCTATGTCATACTCTGTAGGTGTAAAATGCTGGTGGTATCCTTATTGGCATGTCTAATGTCGAGTATTATGGCTGGCCAGAGGAAAGTAAGTAAATGTAATGTAATGGAAGAAAAATCGATGCGTGCATGTTCCGCCGGTATATTCACAGTCTATGACAATCAGTCACGTTCACACCAGCAGAGCACTGAATGGACTGCAGCAAGCGTATAAAGAAAGAATGTTATTGTGATTCAATTTATCTTCCAAATACAAAGCAGATGACAGTGTAATAGCTAAATATCAATAGTCCAGGGTGGACGGTACAGACAGTCGTGGATCAAGCTGCCTCCACCATGCGGAGATTAATTATTACTATCTTTTCCGCTAATAATAAAAATACTCCCCCTATTTCTCTTTCCTTTTATTTGTTTCTCTCTCTGTGCCTATCACTCACAAAGACACACACACACACACACACACACACACACACACACACACACACACACACACACACACACACACACACGCATGCATAGACAGGGCAGGAGGAGGAGCCCTGATATGTTGGGATGGTGTATAATTACATGGTGTGAACTCTTTTAATCAATCACTCTCAGGCAGGTGTGTGTGTGTGTGTGTGTGTGTGTGTGTGTGTGGGGGGGGGGGGGGGGGTGCTGCTGGGACGGCCCAGTCTTGCCCCCCCCCCCTCTACCGTTGGCCGGCACCGCTGGCTGGCTGTCAGCCAGGGGTCTCCTGATCCATGTTGGTTAAACGCGCATTAATCTGAGTTTGGCAGGGTAATCAACAACCTAACTCAACTGTGAAATTGAATTCCGCGGTGGAACATCGTTCGGCCAGTTTTATGCTAAGGCTGCAGAAAGGGAAAGTGCCGCAACATCAATTTGTCACCGAGAGCTGCGGCACTGAGCTCGCACTCGCCACAAAACACACAGAGAGAGAAAGAGAGAGAGAGAGGAAGTGTGTGTGTGTGTGTGTGTGTGTGTGTGTGTGTGTGTGTGTGTGTGTGTGTGTGTGTGTGTGTGTGTGTGTGTGTGTGTGTGTGTGAGTGACTGTGTGTGGCCAAGTCACTGTGCTGTCTACTGTTACATCCCCACCGGCTCCCAACAACAGCAGGGGAAAAGAAGGATTTACTTCAGTGGTGTGAGTGGGCTGAATGAGGGAAAGAGAAGAAAAGGTAGAGAATGAGAGCGGAGAGAGACGGGTGGGTTTGTTACAAGGTCCATGAGCCGAGAAGAATAGTGATTCTTAAGCTGCCAGATGACTCCTTGTTTCTTCTTTTTCTTTTTTCTTTTTTTTTCATACCACTGCTGCGAAATCTCCAAACATCACAAGGCAAATTAGGAAGCATTGATTCCTCGGCCCACTCTTCACTATGGCCTATATTTAATTTGATTTAAGATTTGACGAAAATAAGCGCATAGAACATCAAACCAAATACTAACAATACACTTAATATAGTCAGACGGAGTTCATATCTTTTCGGATCAAAATGAAAGCTCCGCATGTGACTGCGTCCCGTTAAATCTTTGCATTCCCTACACATCCTGTTCTGTTTTCAGGGAAGCAAATGTGCCTCCTCAAGCACAACGACTCCAAAAGTGGAAATAATAAACCATATGTAAGAAAAATGACCTTCTCCTGCATCACTTCCAATCCTGCTACTCTTGCATTCTCCGTGGCAGTATTTTTTTTTTCTTTTTCTGAGTGGCTATTTACTGAAGCATGCAGGTTAAATGGTTTTTCATCAAGGCACCCTGGGATCTACATCAGCAAACCCAGTTTTTCCTCTCAGCTCCTGGTCTTGGTGCACGTGAAGCAGGGATGGTGGAGAAGCTGTGATAGCGGTACACACACCCCTCTAATGGGCCTAATGGGGCACTGAAAGCTTTGGAGAATGATTTCAAGAATATATAAAGAAATGATATGAGGAGCGCCTCATGGAATGACTGCTGTTTCTGGGACTTCCCCCTGCTGTTGCATTGCAGCACCTTTACCCCCTGCTATCTCCTACCCTGGCAAACGCAGTTCTGTTTAATAACGCTGCTACGAAAGAACCGCCACGAGTAAATTGGAAACATATGGTTACATTACACGGCCACTAATGCATGGAAGGTTTGTTTGCTGATGTCGGAGAACAATCTCTTGGGTATCTCGGTCTCTCCCACCGCTCCACTGGAGCACATCACAGCTTGCATCACGCTCTCCCAAAGCCAACATACTTACAGTGCAGTTGTTTCATACCCGATGGGAAGCTTTATGCTATGAAAAAATGGCATAAATAGCACGTCATGTCGCTGGTAATTTCACCGACAATCAAATCTGTACCTTTAATTTAACTGTCATTTTTTTTTTCTCCCTTCAACAATATGTTACTGGCAATCTGCTGAGTATAATCTTACTTCAAAATTTGCACTTTTATCATCTTGAGGTGGTAATCTAAGGAATCTTCTGGTTTGTTCATCTTTGGTTAGGAGCAACAACGATACCATGACGTACGGAACCGGTTGAGATTCATATCTGAGTCTGATTTTATTCTCTACACACATAACACTGTAAGTAGCCTAATGGCATCATTTGCAAACATGACATACAACTTCTATGCAGATGACACACAGCTGTGATAATAAAACTATTCTAACTAATTTGATCGGACCTAAAAAGTAAGACATGTTACTCTAATTTAAGCCTCTTTGTTATTACATAAATACTATTATTAATGTTTGCTCATAACACCTCAGAAACACCGTTTCTAAATCCATATTATCTTGTAAATGAATGCTAAAAGTGTACTTTTGTGACCAGATTTTTGTTTAATGTTCTATTTGTTCTTTGCACTTTTTCTTTGTCGTTTTTGTACATTTAGCTTTTATACAATTTGATCACAGTAAAACCACAGAATTACTATTAAAATATGGCAGATTATTGCATGTTTCTTTTCCTGCTTTGACTTCCTCTGGTTTTGGTAATCATTTTCTTTTCTCACTTTCTTCCAGCCATGTCATTGGCTCTCACGTCTTTCTTTGTTCTCAACGTTCATTTGTGCCTCTCTTTGTCTAGTCTGTTACTCTTCTGTAATTCGGAGCTTTCTGGTCGATGGTCAGCATGAGCACTAATTGATCTGTGTGCAGAGACAGTGGCTAATGTAGAGGGTTAATTCTGTACGTGGCTGCGCCTGCCTCCTTCAGGGAAGAGTAGATTATCAGCTGACACCATCTATCCGGCAAGACGGCCAGGCAAAAATGTATAGAGCGAGAATGAGAGAGAACTAGAAACATAGAGAGAAAGAAGAACAGGACAGAATGTTTGAAAGAGACTGCAGGTGCATGGGAGGTGGGAGTAAATGTGGGAACACATCTGTGTAATTTTCTCTGAAATGTTTCTACAGGCTTCTCAGGGGTGTGCTGTGTTGAAACACGTTTCCTGTTCAGCCGCTGTAGCCATTTATACAACATGCTCTGCAGTTTAGAGTAAACACTGTCAAAATCCCCGTCACAACTGTTTTCATGTTTTTATAAGGATTTACTAGAATGCGTGGTTTGGCGTTTGGTGCAGTTACCTTGGTTAAGGTCTGTGAGTTAGCGAGACTCTCCGAGAGGCGAGGGTAGGTGTAGGAGCTGTATGGGTGGGCCTGTGGTGGGTTCTTGAAAGCCCCGCTGGCCGCATAAGGGACATTTGGCTCCTGCAGCCCGGAGCCTGAGCGAGACCGCTGCCGTATAGCCGGCGTGGGGCTGGTCTGCGTCACATAGGAACTCTTGGGTCGCTTTTCGTATTCGTCCCGCAGGCCGCCGTAGCTCCACTCACTGTCTGGGTAGTTGATCTGCTCGCTGTGTAGCGAGGCACGAGATGGCGTGCCCACTGAAGTGTCCCGGTAGTCCTGGCTGGACGAGCCACCTACGGACGCCCGATAGTAGCCGCTGGAGCCCACACCACTCCCCACCGTGGAGGCCACCTCATCGGCCGAGCGCCCTTTGCTCTCCAAGTAGGTGTGGTAGTCCGGGGGAAGCTTGCCATAGTCTGATTTTTGGGGCATGGCGTCCGGGTAGAAAGGGCTGCGAATGGGGTACGAGTGACCATTCTGCTTGGTGAATCGGTAGTGCCTCCCAACTGCCCAGTCCCCGTCTATAGAGAAGCTTGGCTTGCTGGGATCGAGAGAAAAGTCCCTGCTGGAGGTGTCTAGGTCACAGGAGTAGCGGGAATAGTAATGGTTGAATCCATTCTCCTCCGGGGCGTTGGGGTGACCGCTGCCGGAGGGTTTGGAGCTGCTTCCAGCCTGGTGGGGGCCTGGCGGGCTCTCTTTACGCAGGGAGTTGGAGCGCGTTACTGAGATGTTGTCAAAATCCTCCAGAAGGCCGTTGATGGAAGCGTCTTTGGGCGGCCGGTTCCCTCGAACAATGGTCTACGAGAAGAACAAACACATTTACACTTAAACATACAGGAGAGTCGGCCGCATTAAGGTTTGATGGAAGTAGCCCTGATACTTTGGGTTGCAGTACATTCAATTTCAGTTTAAATCATTCCTGGCTGAAAACTGAATGAGATGAATTGAAATTCCTGTTTAATCAACTTCAAATCGACTAAAAACACGTCAAATTTCAGGCTGGAATTTCAATTCATGTGTATCAGGGCTTCGCGACAAGTATGAAATCAATCATCACTTGCAATAAAATGAACGCCAGGAATTTGTCGTCTGAAAGAGCGGCAGGCATCAGTCTACACAACTAGTTGTTGCGAGTTGGGATGCAGCTACAAAAATGCATGGGGATAAATGAGCGGGACACCTCAGATGCTAAAATGAAAGCAGTGGTGGACTGAAGTGGCTAATTCCTGCCCCATTTCCCTCGCAACAGATTAGCTTCATTTTCAGTGGGCTGATCAGGATACATTAATAGTCGTGACGTTTGGTTTGGCGCTCGTGAGGTGCATGAACACACCAGCATGCGCTTTCACACACACACACACACACACACACACACACACACACACACACACAAGCGAAGGCAGAGTGAGACTGAACACGCACACACACACACACACACACACACACACACACACACACACACTCACATCTGCTTCAAAGCAAAGGCAGCTTAAACATCAGGGGTGCTGCTTATCCCCTCCTACCTTGTGTTAAGCCCTTTACACGGATGTGTCGTGAGTCACGGGGGAACTGGTGCTACAGCGTGACTCGCTGAACTACGCTCTGTGCGCGTGCATGTTGTACGCGCACATATGCTGTGTTTTGTTTTTTTTGTTTGTGTGTGGTGTTGACTGTGAGGATCACCACAATCCATACAGTGACAATCAGGGGCGACGCACCGCTTCTATCTACTCGGACAGTAGAGGAGACGCTGCGCTAGAACAATGGAAACATGTTGTGTGACTGCGACGCTGAGCTGCAGCGGATTATTGTATGAATTTGAAACTCTTACATAATCAATCGGTTTTTACTTTTGTGTATGTGACTGTGTTTCGGTGATGTTGTCCTATAGCATTACGGCCTCTAACAGAACATCAAATCCAATCAAGTCAACACATATTTTGCACTTTTCCACAATCTCAGTTGTTTTTAAAAAAATCCCTGTGTGCTTTCAAACCACTGCTTTCCGCTCTGGATTAACATCCTTGGTGTACCTCCATGAAAGTGCCCATCATACTTTTAGTGTATTTGCACCTTGATGGTTTTTTTTATAGTCTCAGTCAGTTTTCAGCTCCCTATCTACAAAAAAATGACCCACCCACCTGTCAATGCTAACTCATGTGGCTTTCACAAGCCTGTAGAGACCGCTCAAAATCTAAAAAAAAAAAAAATCCCTAGTTCCCTAGAATATCACGAAATGAGCGGGTTTGTTAAAGCTTGCAGCGACCATGGGGTACAATGAAGCTGAACAGAACTCAAGTAGCTAAATTAGCAAACTGTAACGCAGCATGACTGTTCCACAGCGACAGCTGTTTAATCCTCACTGCTAGAGATGTGCTGCGCAGTCATCACAATGTGAGGCACTTTGGATACAGTGGGACAGCACATGAGGCATGTGATGACTTAAACTAACCACAACTCATATGATTCTTTTCGATTATTGCTTTTAGAGATGAACCTCTGATGGTAATTTTGAGAAGGCTGACAATACTAAACCCATTGTATTATTCAATACTTTAGTCTTGTTCTAAAGGTGTTTGCTGAACCTCACTCTAACCCCCAACAAACGTCGCATCAGCAAGTTCTTTGACACCCTTTGACGGCGACTCATGCCTCGCTGTCCATCACATAACTGTCATGCTTGTCTCTCCGCTGTAGTTTCGTCCATGTCACATGAGCTGAGGTCAGGTCTCTGAGGATCCGCGATAACCATCAACTCTCTGCGTTGTCGCGCTGACATGATGGATACATGTAGACGCCTTCGCTTAGCTACCTGCAAACTGTCACCGCAAAACACGCTCCCTTCCTCTCATCTCATTTATCTTTGAGATGGTGACTCAACCCGGGCTCCCGCGGTTATTTAAAGAAGGATCTTTCTTCTCTTTCTGAATGCAGTTGTTTCAGACTAAAATAACACCTGTGCTCAAGCCTTATTAATATTTAGGCTGATTCTTTCACACATCCTCTCATCCTGTTCTATTGTGTTACTTGGTTCACCTCCCCTCTCCCTCCCTTAAACACTCCAGTGTGCTCTCCTCTGTTTGAGCGCCATAGGCTGTTTGGTGCCGTGACCTGGAACCCAAGGTGGAATGGCCAATAAAAGCGAGTAAAGTCTAGCTGAGGGGCGGAGGCTGCAGGACGAGTCTTTTAAAAGTAGTAGGCGAGGGGGAAATCTATCATGCCTTGGGCAGATGTTGCAGAGCACAGAGCAAGCTTGGACATTAAAACAAAAAGACACACACTCTGCTCTTCATGTTGTTCAGCTGCATTCTCCTTAAAAACAAATGTTCATGTAACATTAATGTTGTTAACCGGCCCAAATAAAACCCGCTACAACGAATCATTGCCGCTGGTATTGCCTTCGCACTTCCTCTGAACTGTGCCATGAATTCGCAAGTGGCGTGCGTTTGTGTGAGAAACCTAAAATGAGGCACATCGTGTTACGCTACGTGGATTCCAGGTGATTCAGAGCTAATTCAATTGGCGCACAACAGTAGGGAGTGTCAGTTATCTAATAAAACATCATCGTCTCCATTTGGTTCATAATCAATAAGAGTGTGTCAGGGAGCGTGACAGGTACAGGGGGAAAGAGAGAGTCGGAGAAAACAAGGCGGCGAATGAAACCGAGGAGGTGACGGGAGTGCAGAGGGGAGAGGGAGACAAGGTTAATTGTGTGCCAAATCACTGTCAAACGGTCGGCATCAAGCCCGAAAATCTTTCCATTAATTTGAATTAGGGGCCTGATACCGGCTCCTACACCCCCCCCACCTCCCCCCTTCCTTCGCTCCCCTCCTCCCCCCTCCTGTCCTTACAGCTCCGCGAGCTCTGTGCACGGGTCGTGCTCGGCGGCGGCTGTGACAGCAGCCATATTTCACCGGCGTGCGGCGTTGGCCTGTCCTTTAGTGATAAGCTGTAATAGATCTACTCTCTCCACTCACCACGGCCTGTTCAAGGTAAGCACAGGAGGGAGAGGGGGTGAAAGGAGGGGAGGAGAGGGGAGGGGAGAGGAGAGGAGCGGAGAGGAGAGGAGAGGAGAGGAGAGGAGAGGAGAGGAGAGGAGAGGAGAGGAAAATGGGAAGATGACAAATGGGAGAAGAGCAAAGGAAATAAAAAGTAAGTGTAGGAGGAGTGACCAAAAGAAAACAAACTGGGTGGGATGATGCAAAACTAGCAATAGAAAAGCAGAAGAAGAAAAGCAGCTGAGAAGAAAGAGGAGTCACGGATAGAAACGGACGGAGAAGGGGTGACGAGGGAAGGGAGGGAGGAAGTGTCGTAGAAAGGGAGCCATGAAAAATGAGCCTCATTGGGAGATAAGGGGGGGGATTAACCTTGCTGGTAATGAAGGGAGGGTGTGATGGGAGGGTGGAGGGAGGAAGAGAGGGAGAGATAATTAATGAGCTTGCCCTTCCCGTGACTCCTAGCTAGAACCCTGGTTTGGAGGCTTCGCTTCACTGGCCAGCAGGGTCCCGGGACAGCTGAGGGGCCAGAGGAGGAGGAGGAGGAGGAGGAGGAGGAGCAGCGTCTCTGCTCTTCTGCTGCATGGCTCCTCTGCACTGCTGTTTCGTTTGATTTTGGTGCTGAAATTGCTTCTTCTTTTTCGTCAGGAATCTGCTACGAATTAAACAACTTCTCCACACTGTTTTAACAGAAACCTTCCATTACGGGTTGAAAAAGTTTGATGGCTCCGGTTATCCTCGTTCAGAACTAGTTTGTGTCGTTCTATAGTTCAGAGGCAAAGTGAAAAGCCTTCTGTCATAAAGGAGGGAGACGTGGTATTGTATAAAAACGTGGATTTTGAGACAGGACGGCATTCATAGCGTTGCACCCCGACTCCTTTCTCACCTCCGCACAGCTGACCAATCACAGCGTGAAGTGGGCGTATAATAAATGTCAAATTATCGGTTTGAAAATGGTCGGACACAGGCCCTTCAAGCTACCATCAGAAAGACGTGGGGTGAGGGGGTGTCCGAAGCTACTCAACCATCTAACACACAGCTTCTGCAAACCAGTTTAAAATGTGTTCAGTAAAATGAAAACTCTTTGCTGAGGTACCGTTTGGACCTTGATGTGCTCTGTTAAAGCTTGATTTAATGCTGAAAAGCTTTTTTTTTTAATGTTCATATTTTTGTTTTACAGCACCATACAGTGAAAGAAACAAACATGTGCAGGGCAACACTTAAATATTGCTTTCTTAATTAACTTTGTGAAACGAAATGGTATCCAATACCAGATCGGCCTTAATGTCTTCACGATGTCATCTATGTTAGGTCAATAGGCTTTATCCATTGTCAATATTACCTATTTGTCTCAAGAAGAGGCTCAGAACTAAAGCTGCTACATATTTACCATCAACACCATTCATTTATTATTTATTGATTTAATGTCAGAAAATAGCTGAAGAGGTTCAAACTACTCCTTTTGTCCAAAACCCCAAATATATTAAATTCATAATGTGTTTGGCTTTTTCTCATTTTTTTGATAAATAATGAATCAATCATCAAAACAATCGATTCTCTGCTGATCCACTAATTGATTTTTCAACCAATCGTTTCAGTCCTTGTTGAAACGTTGCCTCCTTCAGTCCATTAATGTTTGCTTTATGTGAATATTCTCTTCTTTCTTCTTCACTGAATTTGCTAACCTACTCCTGTATCTATCTAAACACACACACACACACACACACACACACACACACACACAGCCTTAGAAATACACACATGCACGACAACAGAGGCAGATGTGTAACTCCTCCCAGTCGTGAGTCTTTAGTCACGCATGAACGCTCATCACCTACCACACCCCCGCACTCTCTCTCTCTCTCTCTCTCTCTCTCTCTCTCTCTCTCTCTCTCTCTCTCTCTCTCTGCCTCTCACACACACACACACACACACACACACACACACACACACACACACACACACACACACACTGCAGAACATCGCCTACTCAACACGCCCACTCTCAACTCTCAGCTCTGCCAGAACACGACCACATCAAAATTATGTTTTTTTGTTTTTTTTACTGTAATATAATATTGTACAACAGAAATATTTCTTCTTATCCACATTGCTCTATTCTCCCTCTCTTCCCCCCCCCCTTTATGTGTAAAGATCCCAGGCCCCATCTCCACTGTGTGAATCTCTCTGTCACGACTCACACTGCAGAGGACAAGCACACGTAGGTACACACACACACACACACACACACACACACACACACACACACACACACACACACACTTCTTCTACTACTACTGCCGCCACCACCGCTGCTGCTCCTGAAGTGCAGTATCATTTTGCATCGGTGACCAATTTGTGAACAGCAGCTTATTCACTGCGTCTGAGAACGATAATATCAGAGAGCCCTTGAGACGGCAGACAAAGGGACTACTCACGACTCTCCTTTGAGCGTCTCGCAGAGGACCAAACATGACCTGCATTGCTGATTAATCAGCAACTATACCACATCTGATGCATAAACAAAGAGGGAAGATATTGTTTGTGTGAAATGAAACATCCATCATTCACACGGAGATAAAGAAAAAGGTGTATCGTCACTGTTCCGTGTGAGCCTCCTCTTTGATGTGGGCGATACCGTGTAAGACGAGGCCGCGTATCTTTAACACCGATGCATGAATTCACTGCAAACAGAACATTGATTTCAAGAGATAAACTCACAGGATTCAGGTGAGCAGCAAGATTAAGGCGTTATCTTATCTTCTAGCTCCCTCTGGTGGTAAAAGAAACCAACCGCTCACTTTCCACCATTACTGTTTATTTAACTAATAAGCTGTACTCAGTGTCCAATCATAAATAAAAAGAGGAAGCCTAATGTCACCACTGTAGTAAGCACGATATATTAAAAATGTGTTTTTTTAAGTAAAGTAATTCATCAAATCAATTTATATATACATTTGCTTTTTTTCCAACATATTACTGGTACTTGTAATAAGGACATATCACTATTAATATGTTTGTTAATATATAAATATCAGCAGGGTGTTGCTCTAAATCTTATCAGGCTGTAGAAGGAGATTGTTCTGTATCATGACAAATATACATAGTGAAAAAAAAAATGATAATACTGGTGTTATTCTATATTTTTCCTATTGTCAAAAAAAGAAGAAGAACAAAACCCACAAGGCGTTAGCACATCTTTCAGTACTTTCTGACTTCCCTGTCCTGTCTGTGCTTCTCCAAGCCTAGTGGCTGCAACTGAAAATACATCTTTAAATATAAAAATAAATGCAGTATATGAAAATAAATATTTAAAAAGCCTCATTACTTTCCTGAAACAGCTGGGCACTGTATTTAAAAAAAGCAACAACACAAAATTACTCAAACAAGAGTAAATGGTTGATTTGTTGGGGACTATTTTCAGCTGTGGATTGATACACCTTTGGCGAGCAGAACGGTGTATGTGAGCATGAATCTAAATACACTACAGGGTCCATGTTTATGATAACGGATGGACATGTGCAAACCAGTGCAAAGGTGTAGCTGAATAATAATTTTTGAAAACTAAATGAGCTCTTTTGCACAGTTGAAAAGATAATAAACTTGTTTGTTTATTATTAAACTAGCTAATAAGATATATCAGGCTGAGGCTACACAGATCAAACTTTACAAAATATTGAATATTACCAGTCCTTAAACAAGTTTTAAGATCTCTAGGGTACCAAGAGTAACTTTTCAGTGTCACAATGAGGCAGACCGTTCCTTCCCTTGGCAGCCATGTTTCCTGTGTAGTAATGTAAAGTCTTGTGCTCTGCTGCTCTCTGCTGGTCTGACTCGGTATTTCACATCTGAACCGGGTAAAACTCATTGTGAATTAAACAACCGTGAATAAAAAACGATGTGGATGTTAATTTCACTGATTAAGGGACAAAGTAGAGTGAAGCTTCTGGTAATAAGATCCCCCGAGGCACATATCTCCTATCTCTGTTATTAATTACGACGACTAATCCTGACCTCAAAACGCAGTCGAATGTGACCTCAGATCAGTACGCGAGCTGACGGGTTGACCCACCTGTACCACTGAGCGGAGGATTTCACGGAGAGGTTTGGCTAATTTCTTGACATGTTATTAGCTGAACCACGGATGAGGTCCGCGCAAACATGAACAGGATTATTCAAGGAGCGTATTTTGGAGCGTTTTCCCGTGATTAATAGGCTGTGAGCTGACCTGTTTCCTCAGGCCATCCTCCTGCCTGTGAGTTACAGTAGCTAATAACCATCATCTCAACATGAGGAGCGGCTGAACACGGAGGGGCTCATCGAATAGGTGGATACCGTCTTAAGATACACGACGATGAAAGCTGACCTGAAAGCGATTCTGCTAGAGCTGACAAGACATTTAAAACAAAGAATAATAAGGGAGATAAAGAGGATTCACTGTCATTACATGCTGAAATGATTCTCTATGGGGGACAACAACAACATAACGGTCGAAGAAATGGTCCTGAACTTCACCCTATAGGTCAAGGAACCTGCAAGAGCCAGATTTAACTTTAACATGTTTGAACTTTAATCAGAAATGTTTCTACTTTGAATGTTGTCATCGGTTGTTATTGTAAGAAATACACGTAAGTGCCTTTTAGACAGACTACCGTCACTTTAAGTACATTTTGCGGCTTTTGAAGCAGAG
Organism: Cebidichthys violaceus; assembly: GCF_023349555.1. Taxonomy (NCBI): domain Eukaryota; kingdom Metazoa; phylum Chordata; class Actinopteri; order Perciformes; family Stichaeidae; genus Cebidichthys; species Cebidichthys violaceus. Next base: position 13,410,938 of record NW_027176307.1, on the reverse strand, counting down.
GAAAAACGCACAGTTTTTATCACCTGACATGAGACTAGTAGAGTAGTAGTAGCCGGGGATCGAACCGCCGACTGAACCTCTGATTGAAAGGCGGCCCTGCTCTCCACTTAGCCACGGTCACCCCCAGTTGTCGATTAACCTGCGGAATATTAAAGTGTGTCGAGATAAAACAGCAGCATTTTTAGGAAGAAAATAATTTGTCGTCACCAACTTGTAGGAGGGAAATTGGATCAATGAAACCCTTTTTTGCTCCCCCCCCCCCCCAAGAGTGGTATCAGTGTGAGCTGTGTGCATTGAGGTGTCACCTTGAGGTTTACACTCGGACGCTGCAAAATCTTTAAATAAAAGAAGCTGCAAGCAACTTGACGTTTAGGTGTTCTGACTGCAGTCAAGGGTTTTAAAATAAGGACTACAAATCTACCCAGAATGCCAGAGCCCAGAGCCAATAGCAGGCCTGCATAGAGCCGCTGACATGTCAGGGAAGCGTCACATCAATCATCACGGCTTCATGCACACCGTGTCATAACTAAGACTACCCAAAAACAAAAAAGGCTGTGTGAACCGTTTAAAGTGATGAAATAAGAGTAACATAAGGGTCAACCTAAAAATGAGACATTACATTAAAAGGTTTAAACTCAACAGAATTCTTGTATTTCACACTTCTATAGATAATGTAATATTATAATTGCATAATTAGTAATTGCTGGATCCATCATTTCATAGTCACTCCTAACTGAACCTTCTAGAGACCAACTTGGGAGCATTCATTCAAGCACGGCACTTATTCATAATGGTGACAGAATCACATGCTTTTGACACATTTAAGACCAAAATCACTCCGAGCAGCTTAATATGCAGCGGCCCTGGTCACAAGGTGAACATAAGGGGGTTGCGAGAAATTATCACTGTAGAAAACAAAACTAAATTCTGCTCCAGACATATTTTTATCTTTAATCTCAGCGTTTTTTCGTTTGAAATACTGTTTAGTTTGACCTCTTTAGGGTCTCTAAGTACTTTTCCAATATAACCAGAAAATCATTCTACGATTGAACTGCTTGTGAGCGGTCTCAAGTAGACATTACAATATTCTAAGGGGTCAGAGGCAAAAAAAAAAAAAAGTTCGGGAATTTAAATAACAGCTTATATCCCATTTTTGACATCTCATTAGCATATTTCTCCAGGGTAAGGACTCCACTTTTTAGTACACGTTAGCACACAAAGACAATAGTAGAAGCCTCTGGTGGCGTTCAATGGGATTAATGCATCAGTGTACACAGCATCGGTGAGTGTATTCGTGTGCTTGTGTGTTAAACGCGCCGCTGTAGGCAGACTGCGGAGCCCCGTTCACTGGGAGAAGCGGCGAGACGCCCCCGACCCCCACGGCTCCCGAGCCGGCAGCTCAGACCAGCGTGACCCAGTCACCTCTGACCTCCGCCGGGTAGAGCCTCAGCTACAAGCTCCGGGGTCCATGAGTCACACAGGGTGCAATGCGCCGAATGGGGGATGATTTCCAGCAAAATGGATTAGGGGCGGAAGCATAATGAAATACAAAACACACAATCGGACCAAATCCCCGACCTTAAGCATATTAGCGCAGTAAAGCCTGGACACCCTTCTTCCATCCCGCTAAGCTCTGTCAGATTTATGTTGATTCAAAAAAACATAGCCAGCGGAAATTGCTAGGAAATGTAATAAGTAGAATAAACACGTAGTGTGTCTTTGCCAGTGTGATCAATCACGTGAGTTTCCAAGTGAGTCCGTCACTGTCGAGGAAACTTTGTGATCTAAAGGAGAGAGGAGACAGAGAGCAACGAGACGGAGAGGAGGGGATCAATTAGGTGTCCCTCAGTTATCTTCTTGTCAAGTCTTGAGACAGATAAACAGACAGCTGCCCGCTTTAGATTAATTACACAGCGGCGCTCATTAATCTGAGGCCCGTCAGCAGAGTTATAGGCCTCTACATCACATCTCAGTCAACGCTCACTTTCTACTCCTTTTACCACTCATTAGACCATGTTGTCTTTTCTCCTCTCACTTCTATCCCACTGCTGTCGTTTTAATCCCCCACACACACACACACACACACACACACACACACACACACACACACACACACACACACACACACGCTTTCATCCTATACGTTCTATACGTTATGTTTGCAATCGCCAAGGTCACTATCAAAAGATTGAAGCTGTTTTATATCTATATGAATGTGAAGTTTACCACTTTATGTGCTGATTTGCAAATGTTAACTGATTTGCCAACACGCTAAACTATCATGGCGAACATGGCAAACGTTTTACCTGCTAAACATTAGCAGTCAAGCGTTGTCATTGCGAGCAGGTTAGCTCACTGGCATTAGCATTCAGCTGGAAGCGCCACAGTGGCTCAGTACAGCCTGACAGAGCAGCTAGCATCGCTGTAAACTTCTCAGTCTGTCACTGACTCACAGCTTGATATTGTTTGTGGATAAAAAAAAAGATGAACGAAAATCAATAACAAGATGTTAGCCAAGACTCAGCAATTTTCATTAAACAGTATTTTTTGTAACGATATGCACGCATGAGTGTATGAAAATAGTTTTCTTCAGCAGTTTCCTGGTCTGGAAACCAGTCCATAAAAACAGATAAAGATAGCCCAGCCGAAGCTTATGAAATAATAAAAATGATGCTCACTAATCTGGCCTGAAATGCTGATAGATAGATCTAAATTGCCGTTCAATATTCTTCCACGGGGATAAAGGACGTGTAGAGCCCAATCCCTGGGCCTTAAACCCTGAACTTAACTGACGTCACCTGTTAAACGCTTGAGTGTGAGAGGCTGAGAGGACTTGAAATGGTACGAATGACACTTGACAACGTCATAACATGTTATGTTCAATTGTGGGTATTTATTCATATTTTTAACTCCCTGATTTTAAGTTTCAAATGAAATGTTTGATGGATAAAGCTGTGTAATATAATCTTTATAGTCTCACATTTGAACTTCCACCTGGGAAAGCCACGTCTTTAACGTCACATTGCTATGAATTATGGGTAATTCCTTTTGGCAAAGCCTGCAGAAATTTTTCGGACTCGCAGAAAGTGTTCGTAAAGGGCTCAACATGTCTGCGAGAGAGCCCTCAATTTGACAGTGGGACACAAACTAAACCCTCACGGGCTTTGCAGGGAGTCCATAAGTGTGGAGAAAATTTGGATTGAGTCCATGATTTGAAAAGCACTAAACTGTGAGTTGTAGTTTTCCATCTGGCCACACGAGGATACTGCAGGTCCAGTCATTAAGTCACACCAAGTGGAAAGTATCTCACTGGCTTAACAGCAATGATGCTGATTTTTAAATGCAGCGGTTCACTAGGATGCAAATATCCTAACCACTGTTATTAAGAAAAAGAAGAAGATTTAATGCAGTAATGCTTTTCTGTTGTTAAATGTTTTGTCTAATTGTTGTTGAGGACCCCCTTGAAAACGAGACGGTACATCTCACAGGGTTATTTCCATATTTATTCTAAGTCCATAGGACACAAAATATGAACGTGTTCAAGAAGATCAAGCACTTCCAAACGATTACAAACTCTGTTAAAGTATGACACGGCAGTCATCTCAAATCAGTTTTTCCTGCAACAATCCTTCCCTATTTAAAATGCACAGGCTAAATGTTCTTCCAAAAGAGAAACAGAAAAAGAAAACCCACATTCAGACACTGAAGGATGATTGTTAGCCAGGACATTTTGAGCTGCCCTGGCAAAACGCACGTTGCTGAGGGCCAAGATCCCCCCCCCCCCCCCCCCCCCCCCCCCCGCCGACTGCGGCTCCGAAAGCCTCCGCGAGAGGTGATTTGCAGAGTGTGTCTGTGAATGGCAGCCGCGAAAGGAGACAAAGTGAGAAAGCTAGGGAGGAGGAGCAGAGTGGAGGAAGGAATGAGAGAGGTCTAAATCGATGCCATCCACTTCAGCTCGCTGCCAAGAAAGACAGATGCTCTCTCTATCTGTTTGTGCGCGCACGAGGGTGCACGAGAGTGCACGAGAGTGCACGAGGGTGCGCGCCTGGGCGGACATGCATCAATCAGGAGTTATTTTCCTTCAAGTCTATTTCTGCTTTCACCAATTTAATCCCTAAATCAATGTAAGATCGAGTGCAACGCGTACCGAGTCAAATTCAAATCAAACTTGAAATTAGACGCGTATCGATCAAAGCGTCCGACTTTCTTTTCTGTCCTTTAAGAAGTCGAATGAATGCCGCGGCCATTGTGCAAGAAGAAACACAGCATGTATGTGTGTCTACGCAGTGATGGAGGAGCCACTCAACAAATGTGACAGAAGTTTTGGGTTACGACAACATGGAACGAGGGGACATGGTGGAGATTCTGGACTTGCTCCACATCCAAGCACTTGTCTAGACCTCGTTCATTCTCAGTCTGGACACTCATCTTGCCTTGGAGCTCACCCAATATCACTAATACAGACCGCATTCAAAATCCCACTCAAATTAGCAGCTCCCTGCTTGCTCATGTAAGAACCATAATAGCCCACTTCTATCTAGTCAATCAAGACACAAGTTTGCGTTCCTGCCCCTGAAGCAAAGACCGGGTGACCCTGTTCAATCACAAACGCTCTCTCTCTCTAGAGTGCGTTTCCATATGTATACATACAGCAAACCCAGCAAAAGCTACCAAAATAACTCGTGCCATGCAGTGCTCAGAGCGCAAACCTGCCCTCTCCAGAAACATGAGAAAACAACCCGCACTCTGAACGGCTATAACTCACGGTGTGTCACACTTCAGTGTTAAGAATGCCACGGAAATAGAAACTGCGGTCAAATATGTGACCTTTTGAACGCAGCGTCTCTGTTAAGGTCGGCACAAAACGAGCAGAATAAATGCTGAGTGGAACAGCTGCTTACCTGCACCGCCGCTGTTTGGTCTAATGTGTTTTATACTAAGTGTTGGCAGTGAGAGAGGAGACCTGTAGCGCACACAAATCTGCATAGCCAGCATACCAGCATGCAGTCTTGGCTCAACACAAGCGGAGAACAGTCGAGCGCCCCACCTGTGACTGATTATGAATCGTCTGTGCCTGGGTTTTAAACACCACCGCCTCCTCCTCCTCCTCCTCCTCCTCCTCCTCCTCCGGGTTCACCGCTCCCACCAGCTGCCTCCGCTCCGGCCTCAGCTTCCCTGTCTCCCTCCTGCTCGCTCCGGCCCCGATCTCCGTTGTTCCTCGCCCTCCCGCCATGATAAGTCTCCCCTGCCCGGCAGCAGCTGCATCCAGCACCCCGGCCTGCACTGGAAGCCTGGCCGTCTGCGCCACGGCAGCAACCCTTTCGAGAGACCCAGTGATCGAGTTTCCACCTCTGTCACCTGCCAAAGAGCTGGTGGGAGGGGGGGAAGGTGCCCTGCTACCACTGACCCACTGACATTTAAAGTACCAGTTATCACCCTGCGTGTCATGCCCATTGTCACATGCCTTATACTTGGCAAGTTAAGTCCTTTTGTCTCGCTGTCACAAACACTGGGACAGCTTTGTCTGACCTGGACTAAATGTCCAATGTCAAAATATGAAGATTCGGTGTCATTTAATTCACTTAAATATGACATTTGTGGCTAATTACAGTAAATAAAAAGACTGTATTTCATGATATCTGACAGCAAAACTGTTATTTTCCCCAAAGCCGCAACATTAAAAAGTGTAAATCTGCAACCATGTACTGTTCTTCAACCAGAACATGAACAAATCAACCCTAAACCCTAAATCAACAGGACACATTTATAAATAACAGCCGGGCCCGCTGGCAGTGTTCCTCACCATTCTGGACGCATTTTGTTGCATTATTTCTTCCTCCAGTGTGATGTAAGGATGAGATATTTTCAGTGCAGCTATAGTGGGCTTGACAGCGCAGAGATGTTCAGCTACCCAAAATATCGGCGAGCTCTCTCCACCTACACTACCTACAGTAACATGTAACCCCGCAGCTGAACGCGAGAAGTTTAGGCATGTACTCTGGAGGTTGTCAGCGGCCATTTGGAGAAATGCGAGAAATCACAAACAGGAGAAGAGAAGACAGGCTGGAGGGAAAGAAGCACATCTTCATTGCGTAATAACTCCTGGAATGCACTGCTCGATCACATATTCATGTGTCTATATGTGTCCATCCAGGGGGAGGATTTCACCTCTTTATTACAGAAAATATCATCATGCACATTTCTGATTCATATGCATGGACCTCAACAAGTACATGCGCAAATGTTGTGAAGTTCACACCATGCACGTCGTACTTTCACTCGCCACATGGTCTCCTTCCTGCAGCGCCTGCAGCAGCAAACAACACCCTCCTGACTCAAAAAACTCAGATTCATCCCCGAGCACAAGCAACATCATCCGTAACGCCATCTTCCCCTCCGGTTCTGAAAAGTGAAGCCGATGCAGAAGAGCCCTAAACTTGCATTCTCTCTACTGACCGGCAGGGGGCGACTCCTCTGGTGATAAAAATAATTCTGATTGTATAGAAGTCTATGTATTGGTAATATAATGATATATTGATATATAATGAGAAAATGACTCTACTTCTCTCTTGATTTATTCCCTCAGTAAACATTGTAAACATGAGTTTATGGTCTCAATCTCTAGTTTCAAGTCTTCTTCAATACAGCAGGATGTTCATTTAGTAAGTTATGGTCCATTTAGAGTCAAACAGACCGTAAAGCGGAGTATGCTTTAGGGTGGGGTTAGCTTGTGATTGACAGGCCGTAACCAGAGCCGTATCGCTCCTCCGCAGTTCAAAAACGGTCACTTCCGTTCACTGGTTGCAAAAAAAACAAAAAACAAGATGGCGACGGTGAAAATGCAGAACTCGAGGCTTCAAAACTGCGGTAAACAAACCAAACGTCATGACGACTTCGTCCACACACACAGTCCATGCTGAGAATCAGAAACCTAGATGTTACCTTAAAGACGTTATCTAAAGGCAGCTTTAATTTGCCTCTATCCATTCTGTCTATAATGTTATTCTCACATGTGATTTTGTCACAGCTGCCTTTCGAATGTCTCCTCACTGCTCTTATCTGATTCGCTTGAGGAAAACCTGTGGATCAACTCGAGGCCATTAAACTACTCTCACATTAACTTCCCACCCACATGCCGCCAGACTGAAATTGATAGTATTACACAGCCGCTACTGTAAGCGACAAACGGCATATAATTCAAGATGAAAATTGTGTTCATTATATATTTAGGAAAAAAAAGCAGCCAGTTCTGTATTAGCTGTTAAAGACCAAAGGGAGGGGGGGGGGGATTTGATCTTTATCCAGGAGAGGAACATGATGTTTGAGGGAGGTATTAGAGATGGATATCCACCTTTAAAACACAATGAGCATAAATTATTCCTGTGATACCTCCAGGCTCATCCCTCTTCTACAGCTACTGTGGGATTAAGAAGAGTAAACTTTCAGTTGGTCTCATGATGGGTTCGTCTTTAAATCCTTAGAAATAATTTTTCTCTCTCTAACTGTCTTACTGACGCTGATGTGGACATGTCTGGGGCCTGTTTGATAACCCTGGGGATCAAGACAAAGAATTTAAATTGCCTTCCAATAAAACATGCGATAAATGAGCGTTTCTCTTTTTATTTGTTTTACTCATTTGGCAGCACACTGACACCAATAAAACATGTGTTCAGGTGGACTATAGCTTCACTGACTACTACTTCTTAACTCACTATATTACTCTTTCCGTGTGAGTTGGCAAAGTCTACCATTGCCCTGACCTCGTGTAAAGGATATAAACTTTACTGCTAGTGTTTAAAAAGAATCCCATTATAACAATGGTGTTATTAATTCACTGCAGCCACGGCTTGCTGCTTCTTTCTCGAGCACCTTATTTTGTCACGGTTATTGTCAGGTTATTATGGCTCTAACCCATTGCCTAAACACTGCTAATTGACTGCAGTATTTCTTATTTAGGGAATACATCTAAGTTTCTCTGCACCCTCCAAAAGCCCCAAATCTAAATGCAAATGACACAATAAGTGGTATCCTGTGAAGTGAGGTAACAAACCACCGAGAGAAGAAGCCTGCTCCCGCTAAACTTCTTTGCTTTTGCATGTGTCAGCGTTTCTCGCTTACAAGAACTGGCTCAGAGGGAAACATGAGAAAACAGAAACAAGGAGATTAACGTTAGCAGACCTAAGCACACACCTGCACAAAAACACACACATGCATGCCAACACATACCCATTAACAAACACACACACACACACACACACACACACACACACACACACACACACACACACACACACCATCATGGTAAATTACCTCCTCGGCTCCATGGGAGTCGGCAATTTGAGGGTGTCAAAGTCAAGGTGCAACATGAGACTGCCATTAATAATAGCCACGGCTCTGCCCCTGCCGGCGCTAATGAATGCAACACATTAACACACATGTAACCTGTAGCGTCACACAACAGCACACACACACACACACACACACACACACATCAACCATGAAAGTCAACAAGAAGCGCAACATCGGATTGGAGACGTTTCCCACAGAGGTAGTTACATAGCGCTCTTACTCATGCACCGCCGCACTTCGAAGTGTCAGACTGCAGAAGCTTTACGAGCACAATGTTTTAAACATGGAAATGCTGTTAGGGCATGGTGTTAGCCTCTACTTCTGGATTAGCATGCGTGCTGAGGGCTGGTGGAGGAGGAAGGAGGGGGGGAGGGGGAGAAAGGAGATGAGAGCCAAGGCTTTAAGCAACACTAATGCTCAGCTGAGATGAGCAGTCTGACAACGAGGCTACAAGCCTTGTTGAATAAACGATGAGCGCCCAAGCCAGAGGGCAGGGGTAGTAGTTATTTCAGCATCATGACCACGCCAGCCTCTCGAAACCGCACACACACACACACACACACACACACACACACACACACACACACGGAGAATACATGTTCACGCGCGCAGAGAGAGACAAACATGCACACACACCATGTTGACCTTTTACTGTACTCTGTGCCTCTGTGCCGTTTGGCGAGGACAGCACTGGAGGTCTGCCAGACTGGAGGTCGCTTCATCCATGCTCTACCTGGCGTGTGCACAGATGCGCACACACACACACACACACACACACACACACACACACACACAAACAAACACACACACTTTGTAGACAGAGCTGGAGGAGTCTGCCAAGCAGAGGAAGCCTCATGTCAATCAAGTGTCAGGGCAACCAGGGGGGACGGATATCAGGCCATCGGTGAGACACAATAAATAACCCAGCCCGCCTTGGGAGTCAGGGTTTCACACACACACACACACACACACACACACACACACACACACACACACACACACACACACACACACATACATGAGAAGCAACTAAATACTGCGATACAGAATAAATACAGTGATTTTAATCCAGTTCAGAGATCTTATGTTTGTGATTCCCACCCATGTATCCTAGTAACCACAGCCTCAAACACCTACTGTTTAATTTACACATGAAGACTTTTGTTTCCAGTTACTGGGTTACATCAGGTCTTTTTTCCCTTTAAAGTATCCTGAAATTTGGCAATGTCTAAAAAGTTGTCTGTAGCAACAACTTTAATATTGAGGAAAATAACAAATCTTTTATTATCCACCTCCTCAACTATTAGTTCTTTATGGACATGTCCTGTTGATTAAAAACTGTTGGCAAGTAGCTTATAACTTTCCCGAGTGTTCACAAACACAGCGGGAGAAAAAAGTATGAATTTGACCTTAAAAACTTCTCTTTGGATAGTCCTTGAGTGAATTTTGTGCTTAGTCAATATGTTTTTGCCTACAAAGATTTCAGATGAACGTACATTTATAAAAACTTATTTTTCCTGTTTTTACAACTCAGAGAGAGAAACTACATCATGTTGGATTTATTTGAGTTATCATTATTGAGAGGACAGGAGAGGAGATAGGAGAGAGGAGAAGAGGAGGAGAAGAGTGAGGATAGGTTAAGAGAGAGGAGGAGAGGCCATGACAGGACAGGACAGGATAAAGGGGGAGAGGAGAGGAGACAGGAGGAGAGGACAGGACAGGAGAGAGGAAGACAGAGACAGAGGAGAGAGGAGAGAGGAGAGGGGTTAAGGACAGGACAGGAAAGGAGAGAGGAGAAGAGAGGAGGGGAAGAGAGGACAGGAGAGGAGGAAAGGAGCGAGGAGGAGAGGACAGGGCAGGAGAGAGGAAGAGAGGATGAGAGAGGAGAGGAGAGGACAGGAAAGGACAGGACAGGAGAGAAGAGGAGAGGAGAGGAGAGGAGAGGAGAGGAGAGGAGAGGACAGCACAGGACAGGAAAGTACAGGACAGGAGAGAGGAGGAAGGAAGAGAGGGGAGGACAGGAGAGAGGAGAAGAGTAGATGACAGGAAAGGACAGGACAGGAGAGAGGAGTAGAGGAGAGGACAGGAAAGGACAGGACAGGAGAGAGGAGGAGAGGAGAGGACAGGAAAGGAAAGGACAGGACAGGAGAGAGGATTTTTTTTTTTTGATTTTTAAAAAACCTTTTATTGATCCAGAACAGATTACTGTCACGTCATGAATTCAAATAAATAAGAAATAAAACAACTCCTCCAACCACAGAAAACATACATATCAAACATGAAACTCAGCTTTTTACTTCAGTTGAACTTTCAACCTGAACTAAATATCAAAAGTACAACAGATTCAATAAAGAGTCTTAGATTTCATTTCATTTTTCATGTCCATCTCTCCCACTGGTCAGGACAGGAGAGAGGAGAGGAGAGGATGAGAGAGGAGAGGACAGGACAGGACAGGAGAGAGGAGAGGAGAGGATGAGAGAGGAGAGGACAGGACAGGACAGGAGAGAGGAGGAAGGAGGAGAGGACAGGACAGACAGGAGAGAGGAGAGGAGGGGGCAGGAGAGAGGAGGACAGGACAGGACAGGAGAGAGGAGAGGAGGGGACAGGAGAGAGGAGGAGAGGACAGGACAGGACAGGAGAGAGGAGGAGAGTGGAGAGGACAGGAAAGGACAGGACAGGAGAGAGGAGAGGAGAAGAGGAGGGCCAGAATAGTCTGGTTTGGGTCGGATCAAGAGGTGGATCAGTAGGGGTTCTTCTAACACATGCGGACCCTTTCTGACCTATTTTCCACAGAGTGGCCTAGAGCAGAGCAGAATCAGCTGTCATGGCAACATGCACTTCACATCTCAGCACCCATCATCATCACCATCACCATTATCATCATCATGATTATCATCATCATTATCAAAGGCGCTCCATAGCAAAAGAGGGGAGAACCAAGGGAACATGCCGCTACAGTTAATCTTGTCATTTCTGGGGAGGCTCATGCGAAATGAAACAAAAAGGAGAGTTGGAGATGAGGCCTAAGAAAAGACTTGGCAGAGCGATGTAGTTATGTCATGTGTGGAGTCATTCTCAGCGTTTCTCCCTGCTCCTGCTGACACACCACCTCCACCTGAATGCATGGCAGCAGGCAGCGGAGGAGAGATGTGGAAACAAGAGATGTGGCTGTGTGAGAGCGACCAACAGAAGAAAAAATTGAAAAAAAGGAGGAGGGGGGGGGGGGATAGGGGGGGTTAAAAACAGAAGGGAAGAGGAAGTCATACTTTGGGCAACGGCGTTTCGGATGACCGGACTTTCTTGGGAGATATCTGTGAAGAGAGCAAGAGAATTATTTTCTTGTTTCCCCCTCTTCAGAGATATCTCCTGTGGCATATTGCTGTTCTCTCTTACAGGACTTATGTGGATGTCTGATCGTGTATTTTTTACTGTAAGTGGTTCCTCGGGGACTAATATATACAAGTTCACTTGATGATTAATGCTCACAATGGCGCTTTTAGTCTTACTGTTTTAGATTTATATATGTATATCTTAAAAAAATGCAACCAAGTGCTGCAGTGCTTTAACGTTTAACTTTCAACATCAAGCTAAAAAGTGGCGTGTTTGTGAGGCAAGTGTTCTTTAAGAATTAACCAAGGTCGACACAAATGGTGTAAGCAGGTGTTGTAACACACACAGGAGAGGCTCCTGGTCCTCAAAGCTGAAGGGCAGTGGTTCACACATGCAGTATGATGGGACCACAGACAGCACAATGGAAGATATAAAACACCACATCTTAAGCAGTGCCTCTGTGAACCCCGGCGAGGCCTAATACAACCTCCAATACCTCCAGTATGCAAGAGAAGAGCCTCAAAAACAAATCACATGTTCTGCTACAGCCCAGAGAAAGGCTGCAGAGAGATACTGTTGTTTTATCAAACGGTTTGGTGTGTGGATGACTATAATCAGTTGATCAAATCGATTTGATATGTTAAGAAGAACCAATGAACAACAACACATCAGAGGAGACACTCAGAAGGTTCAGAGACAAGGGGAGACACGCAATCACAGTCACATGGGGAGGTAAGAAGGAGAAGTTCGCACGAGGGTTTTCTGAGATTGTGACATCGTCTAATGGAAAACAAAACGAGGCGTTGTCTTTAAAGCTGCATTGAGCAATTGTTGACCAGCAGGGGGCAGAAAGCCTACGGGTTTATCAAGAGTTTATGTTTGTCATAAATGTCTGCTGTAGGTCATATCCTCTGGGTTATGGTTTGATTTCAACAGCTCCAAAAATGATGCAAGTCTCTATTTTTGTAGCATTTTGTGTGGCTTTTTGTCTTTCTTCGATGGAGAAGGTAAAGCCCCGCCCCTTCCGGTGGACCACCATCTGACCTTATTTTGGAAAAAAATACGTACACCTGTCAACGGCGAGAGGCATGATTATTTGATCCTGAATTGCGCCATGAATTACACATATGTTTGTCAATTTAATTTTCTCTTTTTCTCATAAAACTATTGAAGTATAAGACTGTGAAAACACATAAGTGACATCCTGTGATGCCTGTGTGTTTTGTGTACAACTGGTGTCACTCATTTCACTTCCCGGCTCATAAAAAGAGTCACGGGATAAAACACACCATTTCTTCAAAATAGGGGAACACCGGAAGGGGAGGGACTTTGCCTCTCTATCGTTATAATAGTATAATGGCGGAGAGGAATTACAATTAAGTCTTGCTAGAGCCAACAGAACTGTTTCATTTGACTGTTAATATGTGGATGTATATAACCTTTGCTACTTCTTGTTTTGCTTTTGTAATAAAGCCGCTGAAGCCAACATTAGCCACAAAAGGCTACTGGTCAAACAGCATCAGACCGAGTGAAACTGCAGCAGCTCTGCCCCTGGAAGCAATTGAGCAACAGTTCATTTTATTGCTTCTGAATTCAACATTTAACTTGTAAAAGGACGGCTGTGATATTTTCTTCTATTACAAGTTATATGGTCCGGCTTTAATACTCAGTGAGTTTTCAATATTACTCTAACATCATAAAATCGCTCAATGCAGGTTTAAAGCAATATAATGTAAATGCTATAACTGTAATTTCAAATACGAGGGCAATTTGAATAGTGTGAAGTGGCCAGATGGCACTGGAGAACGGTCTAAATTGTCCTCAGAAGAAAGACAACAAAGTGTAGAAAGAGGAGGAAGGAGCGGTGAAGATACAGCGACAGCGGAGTGAAACATGGCTAGATAGAAAAGTAAAAGGAACAGAGGTGGGAGGAAAAAAAGGAATGTAAAGGTCCTATGGACAGAGAGAGCGGGGCGTGTGGGGGGGAGAAACAGAAGGATGAAGAACAAACAGAGTCACAGAAGACGATACCGATTTGTCCCCAGTGCTCAGGCTTGTCGCCCTCTGTCCATTCACACTCTACCTTCATTGGTGCCAGCTGGATGGGGGTGATGTAGGAGGGGTCCACCATGGGCTTGGGGCGGTTGGCGGTGTCCGCCAGGAGGCTCTGCCATTGCTGCGGCAGCCCGGTGAACTTCTGCTCCCGCGGGTCGAAGCCCGTGTGGACCCGGTGCTCAAAGTTTGACGGAGCTGAGATCTCCAGCCGTTTCTTCTTCTTGCCAAACATGCTGGAAAACCCTGGCAAACCTGGTGAACCACAAGCGAGAGACAAACATTTCAACTGCAGCATTGATCGACTGACTTTATTACATCAATTCAGAGAGGAAAACCATGACGATAGGCGGAGGACTATATTGAAGCGTAGTGCAAATCTGTGCCTTTTGGGAGGTTCTCATCACTACAGCCTTGAACGCATTTCATATCTAACAGCATACGGAAGGTGTGACGTGACATCAGGTTGAGTGGATGCAGGCGAATGTGTTATTAATATAGTTTGCATCACGTGCACTTTTCCCTCTAAATATACCATCTAACATAAGGCACGCATGAAAAGTTTTGTTGCACACGCGAGAGCACAAGCAGATACGTATGAGAGCTTTGACATTTAATTAGCATGTACTGTTCAAGGGGATTGGATTAATGATCTTTAAATAAGATATGGATATATATACATATATCATATATATGATATATATATATCTATATGTATACGATTTAAAAATGTGAAAAATATGAAGAAAAAGTTTGACTATAAATTAAGACTCATTTGTAATAATACTGAGCCTTACAGATGGTCTGGTAAGAAACATAAAGGTATTCATTCTACAACAGTAATACAGATGACTGAGCTGATAATCACCCTGGTTATTAAAAAGTCTGAAGCACAACAATCAATTAGGTGTTGCTTGCCGTGTCCGCACGCTGCACAGTTGAAGCATCCCACATAAGTCAGACTGATTGGCTGTAACATCATTCTATACTGTGCTGCGCTATTATACACTCTGCTGGTCAGCATGCTAATCTCAGCCCACTAATGCCGCAGGATGCACACAAGGAAAGAACGAGCAAAAGTGTCCAAACACTTTGGTTACATAATATAAACATCAGAAGAAGAAAAGAAAAAAACGGACGCACTGAAGCGAAGAGAAGAAGAAGGAAACTGATGCCGAGCTAGGGTTGGTGTTTTCTTTATATGTAAGGTTTGATAGTGATGTCGACACGCAGCCACGGCAGCTGTGCTCTCACTGCACCACCAACAGGAACCGTTTGGGAGATCCCACTGCGGTATTGTTGGCGGTTTGGGCCAGAAGCATGATGTCCAGTCATAGGAACGAAATGTCATGATGTTGTTGGTGAGGCTGTGAATGGAGTCCATTGTGTTATTCCCTTAGGAGGCATTGTCCTCGGAGAAAAACAAAGTCATCAAACCCCCCCCCCCCCCCAACACACACACACACACACACACACACACACACACACACACACACACACACACACACACACACACACACACCAGATACTGTCCGCTGTGCCAGGCCCACACCAAACATTTTATTTACATATGTGTGTGTGGTGAACACAACAAAATAAGGTCTCAGCAAAGCCACTTGAGGACGGGCCAGACTGTGATAAGGAACGAAAAAGCGCCCGGTGCCTGTGTTCACATGAAAGAAATATATGTATACATTTTTCATTTGCACTGGCTGTCTTTGTAGGCCTACCGTAGAGAACGCGCGGGGTAAACAAAAGAAGAACTCTCATTTAGCCGAGAAGTGTGGATTTTACGGACCCTCTTACGAAGGAGAGACCGGAGGCAAACAGGAATCCCCCTCAGAGCAGTGAGCTAACGCTGCAAATGGAAAATGTCATCTTGCTGTGTTGTTGGGTGCCAGAATCACTCCTGCGTACATTTGAGATGATAAACTGTGATTTGTGGTTCTAGCCAGCTTCGATATCGGCGCTGTAAGTGATGGGCGATGCTGTTATTTGCTAAAAAAAAAGTGTGAATCAAGTCAGTGTGCTCAATCACTTTTCATTGTGAAAAAAGGATGAAGTCTTTTGACTTGGTAGTACCGTCTGCAGACGCAATGACAGAAGTCACCAAAGAGTGAAACTAAACGCAACTTCAAACAGATGAAGCAAAAAAACAAATGTAATCACGGAAATCTCTCTCAATCATTTCCCTTTGCTGCCCTGCAGGAGAGCCAGGACAGACCAAATTAGTAGCCTCAAACAGGAAAGATGGAGAGATAGATGGGAGAGAAAGGAGGGGAGGGAGGGGGGGGGGGGGGGGGGGGGGGGGGGAGACGAGAACAGAGAGATAGAGAAATAAACGCATTGGAGGAAACAACGGAAAGAGGAGAGACAACAATGTAAAGAGTGACGGAGAACGGATGGAAGCCGAGGAGGCTTAAGGCCTTTGTGATGCATGCAGCGGCACAATCGGAGCACAAGAGATTATTACAGTGTGCAGCACAGTGCTGCCCTCAGAGAGCTCAACGCTGGATCAGAAGCTGTGAGTCATAGAGAGGAACCTTGTGCCACAGGCTTGTTTACAGAACTCTGCTTTCCACGCCGCATTCACTGTCAGCCTTCGTTTACACAGTACAGAAAATATGCAATTTTTTAAAGTGTGAAAGCAAATAGTTTTTAAACGATCATGCAAAAATCCAAGTGTGCAAAGTATTTACTATACTTCTATATATTATCGACCATAATATTAAAAGATTATTTATGCAACTATTGTACTGAATTGTATATATTTAGACCATATCAGCGGTTTTGCAGTCCAGTATCTTATGAGTTTACCATTACACTACTGATAAACATTTCCTAATTAACACAAGTTAAATAACAAAAAAATGTATTTTGTGGATCCTTCCTGGTGGTGCATTTAGGTGCTGAAGTGAAGGTCTGACAACAGAGCTTCATCATTCAGCTGCCACATAACATTGCATTCATAAACTGTGTCATTTAGAAACTTATTAGTAGTTATTTGCATTGAATGGTCAGAGTTGAAGACAGTTTTAGCTACACAACAGCACAAAAACTCGATTACACTTGTTACTGAACAACTTTTGTACCGATATTATTAACATAACTTTATGCATTCCTTATAACATGCTTTTTTTTTTGGCCAGAAATGCAATGAAACTACGGGACATCTGTCCTGCTAACCGATCGTTATGAATGCAGATGTGTGTTCTGGAAAGCGTTGATGAACATTTCATTTTGAAAATTTGAATAAAAATTCAGGAAAAAAATATTACAAAATCTAAAAGAGAATGTCTGCATGTTTTGGGGACTGACTCTTATGAAATATATAAGCAAATAAAAAGTGATTTGGCTGAAACGTGTGAAACCACTGGTTTGGTCCTTTAACTAACACAACCTAGTGGAAACATCCAACAGAGACGAAGGTCATTAAAGAAGCACATGATCGCTCTTCATCTCACATGGTCTGATTCACAAAAACACATGACAGACTCTCCACAGGTGTCACCCTTAGATAACCAACAAGAGCAAAAGCTTCACAATCCTTAGCTCTAATCGTTTCCCTTTTCTGCTGAGGCACAAATCTTTAATGCAACGCAGACATC
>NW_027176307.1:13273599-13388599 GCF_023349555.1 Cebidichthys violaceus | reverse complement strand
ATCAGACAACTAGAATTACGGCGGTTGAGGCTGATTTGGCTATGCTAAGTGGCCCGCTCTTTAACAGCATCACTATAGCACCCTCCACATGGCTAATGGGCGGCTACATCATAACTGTCACAAGACGGCTGCTTGTTAGCGGGATAAATGGTAATTTCCTGCGAAGTATTTTTAGTGCAAAGAACAGGCTGTGATTCTCTGAGCGGTGTAGCAACACATCAAAACCACGTCTCCGAGAATTTGAGATATCCGGTCCAGACGGCGTCTTCAGGTCTCTCGCTGATCTTTCACTATCGGGTGAGAGGATCAGCTGAAGCTGTTGCTATCTCCTCGCGCGGCGACATAATTGGATGAGTTCAGCGGGAGCAGGCGACTCTGGGAGGTACCGAGAGATCGGGGGGGGGGGGGGGAGTTATCTAAATGAGATCTCTGCAGTCCCGAGGAATGAAGAGTGTGTGTCGCTGTCTGACAAAAGGCCGCCAGCGCACGTGTGCAGCTGTGCGTCCCGACTTTAAAAGGCGTATTAAAGGCAAACTAAAGCGCGGCGAAACTGAGCATCTGATAGCGTCTCCCCTCCGTTCAATGACTTTTATGTGGATCTCAGATGAAATCTCACCGGAGGATTCACAGTGTTTTGGCATTTCGGCCTTTGCGAAGGAAACCACACGAGGCACAAAGGAGACGCTAACGCTTTCACGTATCATTTGAGAGACTTCTTCGGGATTTCGTTAAATGGCTGACCATTCCTTTTTCCCGCCACCGACACCCTGGTCCCGGTCTTCTGCTGGACAAACTATTAGATTAGGCCAGACATGCTTGTCCCCCAGCCTAATGAAGCGTTTCTAGATGGAAATGTTATCCCTGCAGCTTCTTCTGGGAAAGACAAATAAGTGTCTATAACTCCTGACACTGACCCTTGAAGGTTCAGTCCAGCATGTTCTACACTCCAACATTTCAAAGAGACTTTCAATACCTCAAAACAAACAGTGGTTTTAAAGATCAAGTTGCATTGTTTCCCTGCAACCCACCTCCTGGGTCCGAGCCCGGACTTTTGAAAAATGCAGCATTCCAACACATTCATTCGGAAGGAATTTGCAGAGTTTGAGATGTGGAACGATAACACAATGACACAACAGACACAACAACCTCCACAGTGGAAATCATTTATAACAGTCAACCCATCGTACACAGTGCGTACGGCAGCATATCTTTGTTCAGCACCGGTTGTGTTTCTCGTGCATCTTCGCACACAGCATGTAAAATAACACACCATACTGTGGGCCTTAAGCCAACACGCAATAGCAGATCAAGTCGTGTTTCTAATCCCGCACAGCAGCACCGCAGCCCTGATAAAGAAAGAAGCACGACAACCATTTCTCAGTCCCCCTATCAACACTATCGAGCACGTGAAAAGAAGGTCCTGCCATATGGTATTAGTTTCGGTGCCCCGGGGCAAACATCTGTATGCAGACACCATCCACATTCAGACTGCAGAGACAAATGTTGCTGCTTTTTTTTTTTTTTTTTTCTTCTTTTAAACTGAGAGCAGTTCTTTTCATAGACTTGCCGTTTCAATGAGAAGCAGTCAGACACAAAGAGAATGACTGGCAACGCTGCAGGGCACTCTGTGACTATGTGTTTATGTTAGCATCTGAGTGAGTGTGTGTGTGTGTGTGTGTGTGTGTGTGTGTGGATTTTTGTGAGGGTCAGCTATGAAGCCCGTTGAGCCACAGCGCTGGACAGCAGCGTCTATAACGTCTAATGAACGGCAATAGAACCTTCCCTCTTATTGCACTGTACATATTTACCCACAGTGTATTACTGCTATTGCTGATTTGCTCCAGTGCACATTGATATTCACATGGTGTCGAGAGCAATGAGCTTCATGCTAGCTGTACTCCTGGGCTCAACAGTTGGGCTACTGTATGTGTGTGTGTGTGTGTGTGGGGGGGGGGGGGGGGGGGGGGGAGTTACAAACCCAGTGCAGCACTCACACCTGGAGGATGACTTGTATATCTCAAGGTTTATAGGAACCGCTGAGATTAAGTTCCCTCTGAACCCCAAAACCAGTCGGCGGGATTGAGAAGCATGTTTATCAAAGCCCAGACGCTGTAAAAGCGCACATTATCATCGGATTTTACCACTTTTCGACGGCCCTTGAACACATCGTGTCTGGTGAACGCTTCCATAAAAAAAAGCAAGCAATATTGAAGCTTAAAATTGTGCTGTAAAATAAAAAAAAACTTTTAAATTCCACACGAAGAAGAGGTTGTAAATATGCAAATAGTTTAGAACGAGGACCCTCAATTTGTTTTTCAAAATTGGTCACATACAAGGTAGCACTTGTAAATATGTTGGATATGTAGATTCCTTTGTTTTCCAATTTCTGTGAAATAATTATCAAAGAATTCAGCTTTTTTATGATTGATGGCATTACATTTATTTTGTTCATTCATTTATTTTATTTCTGTGTCATTAGCAGACATTTGTCACGTCCCACAGAGGTGCAGGACTCATATATGCACATTTAAATGACTTTACTTCAACATTAGGCAGGTGACGTGCTGAATTTAAGTCATTACAATAAAGTTGTAACAACGGCTGAAGTATAAATTTAAAAAAAAAAGAGTCTTGTTTCAATCTATACTAAGACACTTTTTACCTGGCAAATTACAAAATCCCACTTTACTGGGTTTGCATCACAAAGGGCATCCACAGCAGCCTGAACTACCACAGAAGAAGAAGAGATATTCTATATTATGGATATTATAGTCTTCATAAGGGACAGAAGATGCACTGGCCAGATTTAGAGCATTTGATTGACTGACTTATTTGTGAATACATTCCTTAATGTGCACCGTTGTCCTAACCTTGTCATATAAATAAATACATTTGGGATACAAAATGATAATCATACCATTTTTCCATTTAGTCATTAAGCATCTGAGGGATGATGCTTGAAAAGTAACCCCCAGCCTTCTGACCATTAAAAACTCTCTTCTTCCTGCTGTGGTTTTCCCCGGGCTAAAAGCACTCTGTTCTTTGAAAGCCTCCTTCTTTCCGCCCAATATACTACACCGGCACGTTAAAACCCTCCACTTAATCGTTCATTATTGATAGCGCGGCAAGAAGCCTTCCCTCCCGGTGTTATGGGAAAATGGTTAAGGCTGAGATGTAAAAGATGTAGGTTAAGGATTTGAGCAGCCAGACGCGGCGATTCACCCGGCAAGAGCTGCACGAGCTGCGCTTTTTTTTTACAGCTGGGACGTGTTGTTGTGCATGAATGTTCTCCAGCTGGAAACTGCTGGGAAAGGTGTGTGTGTGTGTGTGTGTGTGTGTGTGGAAGTCAACGACCCCAGCATGTCTCATGAGTGTGTGGATGAGGAAGCGCTTATATGTATTTAACAGTGACCACAGTGCCGCCTTCACCCTTTTATCCAAGGTGACTGGGAAACCAAAACCTGCGACGACGATGACGATGAAGTTCGCTGTAGCCTCACCGACTAAACTAAACAAAGATAAATACATTTTTTTTCAGCACCGTACAGTAAATCCCTGTGTCTGTTTGGCTGACCTTTCACCGGCGAGGTCACAGCGACCCTCTCACGGAGATAACGGAGCAGCTGTGAGCGCCGTATGAGACAATAGGGAACGCTCACATGCACAAACACGCAATAGAAGCATGCGTCAACAAAACAAGCTCGGATAACGAGATATTGCTCCACGATAACTGTCTTTACTTAGCAAATTGTTTCAATGTTAATGCTCTGAATCGGTGTGCGAGACCCATTGATTGACACTTAATAGCAAACTTTCGGAGGTCTCTAAGATCATAAGACAATCATCTGTCATTTCAGAATCAGAATCAGAAACGGTCGATTGCCAAGTACGTTACACATGCAAGGGATTTGACTTGGTGATTGGTGCGTGACAATAGTGCAATTGTAAAAGACAATAATTTACAATAAAATGTGATAAACAAAAAAAAAAAAAAGTAGGTTATTAAAGTGGCAAGTGTATATTTAAAGAGACGAGTTGTGCAAGGGTGTGTAACTGTTAGTAGCTTGTGAAGTAAGCTTTGTTGGATGAGCCAAACTGCAGACGGTAAGAAACAGTTTTTGTGGCACGAGGTCAGCCACCTGCAAGAGGGGAAGAGAGTCAAAGACTTTGTGTCCAGGGTGAGAGGGGTCGGCTACAATCTTTGTTGCCCGCCTCACGGTCCTGGAGGACGAAGAAGTCTCGATGGGACGGCAGATTGCGGCCGACCACCTTCTCAGCAGAGCGAACGGTATATACGCTGCAGTCTGCACCTTGTCCTTGGCGGCGGCTGCACGAGAGGATGGACTCAGTCGCAACTGTCTCTAAAATGTCTTTTAAAAGCTTGCTGGTGCCCAGCAGCTTTCATTATTCAAACTGCAAAACATTTATTCAAAAGCATGAATATTGAGTACGACACGTTGCGCAACGCGAGCCTGTCTTCATTTTGGTTTGTGGACCTAAGTGGAACCCTGGACCCCCCCCCCCCCCCCGATTGCCACCAGGTATATGCACACTGCTCCTAGTCCCTTATATTGTACCTTAAACATAAGCCCACAAAATATGTAGGACAGGTTTTATGTGAGGGACTGCAACACTAGGTCACGCCTCCATATTACCTGTGGCAAGGCCTGCTGTTTATGAGCTGGATAACGCGGCTCTGACAGCGTATCAATCCCTCACATTTCAACCAAGGATACGGGAAAAAAAACCCGTCAGCTCTGACAGATGATGCAGCCTGGGATTTTTCACCACACCGGCAGAGGACGATCCGGTTCCCACCGCGGCTTCAAGACACTTCTAGTGAGACTATTAATCCCCAGAAAGCCACACACCTGCAGCGGAGCGGCCCCCGTTGTGACCTCGTTCTAAAGAGCAAAAGGTCACGTGACCATGTATTTGTGGGGCGGTGAAGAAACATGAGCAAAGAGGGGAATAATGAGGAGATAATGTTAATGTTAATGATAATGATAATGCAATCAAGCGAGGGAATCAGGACATCTTCATCCTGATTTGGCCAATAACTGACTTATTACACTTCTGCTTACCAAAGATATCAACCACTTGATGTGAAACTTTACCAAACAATGATTTACACACAAGCTTTAGACAGTAAACAATAGATTTCATCAGAAAGACACATCTGTAAAGACATCTGCATCTGCTCTACATCACAGCACAACCGCAACCTACGTAAACAAAACCCGGCAAGATTGCTGTTCGACCTCCAGTCTCATAAATTAAATGGTTCCATTCTCTCCAAATGAAACACAATGTCGGTTAATTGTATTGCTTCTTAATTGTGTTGGGGGGGGGGGGGGGGGACGACACACATTACTGGGAGTTATCTCAACAACACAGGCCAGTGTGACTCACATCTCCACCATTAGCCCACACATGGGAGAGGACAGATAAGTCCAACAGTAGCAGTGATACTTATAAAACATTCATCAGAGCACCACTACAGTCTGTGGACCAATCATGTGCCTCTCTTTCTCACCCCCCCCCCCCCACTATCCATTCTCTCTGTATGATGCTTTACATCCCACTGCCTCCTCTTCCACCCCACTTGTCTTCAGCTGCAAATGGAAGCTTATACCTGTTTGACCTACATTACCGCTGTCTTGTCGGGCTGGAGCAGAGGAAGCTCCTTCTGTCCTATTGAGAGCACAGAAATATACAGGAGAGAGGCCAACCTTTGACTGCCTGGGTTCAATCAAGCACAGACTGTTTGACAGCAAGCAGGAAGTCAGGCTTCGGCAGAACGCGATCTACAAAATGAAAGAACAGCAGAGCTTCGGGTGCTGCCCGTAAACAACGAAGACGACCATTTGGATCCGCTTCCTGCTGGTCGCTTATTGCGTTCTGCTTCCTTCTGCTTTCCTTTCTGCTGCAGTTTTCAAAGAAAATCATGTCCGAAACATAGAACTGCACATACTCAAGTTAACAGCCTGCTTGTGATGGAAAACCAGGCGGTAACGTCCGGTTCTGAAAGGTGAAGCCAATGCTTTAAACTCTGCATTCTCTCTAATGGACAGCAGGGGGCGACTCCTCTGGTTGTATAGAAGTCTAGTCTAAAATGACTCTACTTCTCTCTTGATTTATTCCCTCAGTAAACATTGTAAACAAGAGTTTATGGTCTCAATCTCTAGTTTCAAGTCTTCTTCAACACAGCATGACGTTCATTTATGAAATTATGATCCATTTAGAGTCAAAAGCAGAGTATGTTTTAGGGCAGGGCTACCTTGTGATTGACAGGTCTGAGAGCTGTCTGTGTTTCTGTCTCAGAACTTTAACCCTTTCACACTGTGTTGTCAGTTCATGAAAGTCAAGGCTTCAAAACGGTAGTCCACAAACCAATGGGTGTTGGCACGGTGACCACATCCAGTCGTTGTGTAAAACTTTGCCAAAAGCATTGACTCATGCCAGCTTGCCTCATTTTGCGGTTCATCTTTTAAGACATTTAGTAAGGCTTGCTGGCTGATTATCAAGACTGTCCACTAAGCTTTGTGCAAAATGTACCACCATCGGCGCCAAAATGTGCATAAATGTGCTCTTCAGTGTACGTAGATTCTGTTCTTAGAACATATGACAAATAAGAAAACACTGGCGAATGTCAGAATCTTTGTGAAAATTGCGAAAGTAGGTTTTTAGAAGAAATTTCTCCTTCAGAACGTTGGTGAATGAGGCTTTATGTCCCCTACAGGCGTTATCTGTTGTCCAATATAACCATATCAGACTTATATGTATATATATAAATATATATTGTGCAAGGCATTTCCTCAGTGTCGTCACAGTGCATCGCAGTGTAAAGATTCAGAATGCAGGTGTGGAAATATAAAACTGTGTCCACAGAGACTCAAATATCTACATTATATACAAACACACTGTGTATAACACAAACTGTGTAATATATTAAAGTGGGGTTTGGAGCGAGCAAATATTGAAAAACCCGAAGAGAAACCTCGACATTGAGAAAAGACTCAGTGGCTAAAAGTATCGTCTCTATTGATCTAACGAGCAGTAATTCAATTTAGGCACCGGTCCAAAAATAATAATACAGTCTCTCAGTGCCGACTAACAACGAAGTAGCAAACAGTTCCAAAAAACAAAGCCACGATTGAGCAGCGCTCGATAACACACATCTGCTTCGCTCCTCTTTCATCTTAATGCTGATGTTCACTTTACTTTTTGTCTTTGAAATATTCCCTTTCATTTTCAGCAGTCGCGCTTTCCTCTAAAAAAAAAAAAGGGCTTTGGAGCTTTTGTCTCTTGAATTGTCTCTTAATGCAGCTTGTTTGTCTGTTGGCACTTTGATGAAGGTTTGACACAGTATGTTATATATACAGCCGCATTATAGAATGGCAAGTCTGAGAAGTTTTTGTCACGGATCAATACTTGACCGAGATAAGTCAACACTGAGAACTGACCTGGGTGTACAGGGTGACAGCCTCACATTGCTGGAGGTTTCGCACAAAAGCGAGGGATGTTCCAGAAAACTGATGCGCATCATGCAAAACGATCAGTCGATACAGAGACGGGCTCATTTTCTGGCTTCACATAGTACAATGTTCAACAGCACAAGCTGAAACATTCGCGGATTAACAAAATCTGTTCTCTATCCAGAGCCTCTCGAGCATGAAAA
The DNA here is from genome assembly GCF_023349555.1 of Cebidichthys violaceus. Classification (NCBI taxonomy): domain Eukaryota; kingdom Metazoa; phylum Chordata; class Actinopteri; order Perciformes; family Stichaeidae; genus Cebidichthys; species Cebidichthys violaceus. The sequence continues at coordinate 13,380,918 of NW_027176307.1, read as the reverse complement.
ACAAAGCGTCTCTTTTGCCTTCTGGGGGATAAAACAAATGGCACACGTCATTTTTGTTCCATGCAGCAGTCAGAACTGTAAAAGCTAAGAATTGTGACTACATATGACTTTTGACTGGTCTCCTAACTACAGAGTTTCTTGTCTACATGAAGAGCTAAAAATAGTTGCTCTTCTCTCTCTCTCTCTCTCTCTCTCTCTCTCTCTCTCTCTCTCTCTAATGTGGGCTGCTAGGCGGTGGTGGTTTCGGGGTGTGAAAGGATGACACGCGTCCAGCGGAGATGCTCTCATCAGCGGATCTCAGCCGCTCAGAGTTCGAGGGCTCAGCCCCCCCCCCCCCCCCCCCGACTCAAACCCGTCCACATGACTTCACACACCGATGCACACTGATAACGTGCCGGATTAGGGCCGATGTGCGGGTCGATGTGTGAGCGAGTACACGGATGTGTGCGAGTGTTGTTCTGAGGCTGAAGATCCGTGAAAAAAAAGCCACAGATTTCCACGCCCCATGTAGCCGTGCTGATCCTCGCCAGTAGCTCCCACCAGCAGCTGTGAGACCGGATTCCAGCGTGTGGTTCATCATCCGGGGGGGACGGGACGCGCCTAAGGGGTCGCAACATCAATCTAAAGGGGTCACAAGACGGAAAAAAGAAAAACGAAATCCTTCCACAAAAAAAAAAATGGTCTGATTGTTTTTTTAGACTTGTTTGCTTAGTTCTTGGAAGTGGGGCTGGGCGATATGGCCTAAATCTTCTATCACAATGTACTTCTTGGTCATTTGTGTAGTTCTGCCGACAACTCACCATTCACACATTCATTCCATAATGACGTATATCACGATACAGCATGTTTTCTGGTAAATCAACACATAAATAATGCATATGAAATTACCACACGGCAAATCTATCCACTGTTATCTATCGTTGACTATATGCTCTTTTGTGAATTAAATACTTGACAAATGATTCCACTTTAGTGGAAAATTATCACAAGTGAAATTATGGAAAAAATTCATATATTTCCATACACACACGGTTTGTTAATCACATGTAAAAACATCAGAGCTTATCAGACATGTCATAAATAGTCCACTGACTGTTATAAAAGCACTGTTATGTCTGAGGATTTTACAAAGAAGGCAAATTCATTTTAAGATGTTTTAGAAATTTTGCAGCCAAATCACCTTAATTTCTTTATAATGCATTTAATACTTGACTTCTTTATTTACAGGGCTTGTATAAAGGCAATAAAGAGTCCATGAAAATGAGATATGAGTTTACAGATAACTACAATCCCTCCTCGGCATTGAGGAGGTTGGTTTATGGCGTTTTGCCGGTTACGCTCGTCGTCTTCTTGCTTCTTCGGAGAATAATGCAACGAACAGCGGCGTTGAACATAAACGTCTTTGTGCGTCCAGATATGCTACTCACACAAAGTGAGACTGGCCGTGCTCTTAGTTTCATACATCACACAGTTTCTCACTACAAGGTAAGACCCCAAGCTTTAAATTCTCCACGATCTGAGGAAGCGTGTTTAAAGAGTTTGGAGAGCGGTGAATTTTGTTTGGCCTTTCCAAAATCAAAACTACAGGAGTATAAATGTAAGGAATGGATTAAACCAGTTGTCTGGGGGACGCCCTTTTTTAAAAATGATAAACCACCATGACCCAGTTCACAATAGGTCTTATCCATGAATCGTAAGCAGAGCAAATTTGGATGTAAATTAACTTTCCTGTCCGTTTTTAATGTAATTTCCGCATCGCCTTACATTATTACATTATTACTTTGAAGATGCTGGTTGGTTTGTTTTACGGGCTAATTAACAGGCTCTCATCTGTAAAACAAACAGAATGTACGCTTGCCTTCCATATTACATTCAATGTTAGTACGCTACAATTATCACAACGATACGGACATTCAGGCTCTAAAGGTGAACTACAGATATAAATGTTCAATAAAAGACTTTGAAAGAAATTCTGCAAATGTATTTTGGCGACCCAAATAAAATCTCCTGCAGCCCACCTGTGGGTCCCGACCCATTTTTTGGGGAAATACCCGGATTTAAGAGTGTTTATCTGCTCGAACGTGAGCTCCAATTGTTAGCATGTTTGGCTAACAAGCTAACTACCTACTAGGGGTGTAACGATACATCAACCTTTCTTTCATTCATCTTTAAGATGCGCCTCAAGTGACATTAACATGCTTAAGGAATATCAAAAAGGTAGAGACAGTGTTTTCAAATGAATTCATGGAGCTAACGTTAGCTAGCTCGCTTCAGCGGATAACATCAGCTTGAGACGTTTTAGTCAGCAGAAAAGAAAATCATTCACAAACTGTGTTGCTCGTGAAGATATCCAGCAATACCCGAACGTACTGTGTGTAAACCATGACAGCTCTTAGATCTATTTCCTACTACTAGTGCACACACACACACACACACACACACACACACACACACACACACACACACACACACACACTTAAGGGGGGATTGACTGGAGCTAGCTGAGAAAGTAGCAGCAATCATTACCTTGTCGGCTTGTAAACCACGAGGGCCAGAGCAATCATCACCCTTTAAACACAACGTTTCCTATTACTCAGTACACACACTCACACACACACACACACACACACACACACACACACACACACACACACACACAAATACACACACACACACACAAATACACACACACTCCATTCCTGCAGATAGATAAATTACAGGGAGGGAAATGCACAGTGGCACAGCCGTCCGAGGAGGAAATGAAGAGGCTTAGCTAGAAGGATAATGGAACGACGGGGGAAAACAAAGCCGAATAATTCATAATGCATTGTAGCATGCTGCGAAACTGCACAATCAGGAGAGCTGCCTCTTTTTCCTTTTTTTTTCTTTTTTCCTGGAGCATTACAAAAGAGACGAGACAGCTGCTTACAGGGCTGAAAGAGGTGAAGGACCTAGTTTCTGCTGTCGGCTTTTTAAGTGAAGGAGGTCATGCTATTTTTATACCGTAAACGGAAGCAGCCGACCACTGTATATGACGCTCCATGAGCGACAAGACAACTGCCTAATCTGCCCACATGGGTTGGGGGATAATCACTTTAGAATTACAGGATGCCTTTGTTAACCAATTAGAAATCCGGGATTAACTGTTGCCATTAGTGGGGTCCACCATTTTGTTTGCTTTGTTGCTGTAAAACTCACAACAAAACAAAGATGTGCAGCCCATTTATATTTCAGCAGCATGCGGCTTCCTCCTCCTCCTCCTCCTCCTCCTCTTCCTGCATCTCTCGGCTGATTTAGGGAGTTGTCTGTTTTATCTTAAACACACGGGGGGGGGGGGGGGGGGGGGTTAAAAGAAACTCGTGCCTGGCTTAATTAGAGCTACTCTGGCAGCGCTGTGAACGTTGCACAACTAAAACCCTGCAAGGCTGCTGGAGCTCCTACGAGAAAACAGCTCGACAAGCAGGCGCACAACAAACCCCCATGGAGTACACACAGCTAACAAGCCTATATGCTGCACATTTAGCATCTCCTTACACTAATAGAAAGCTACATGCAACCCAGCCATGAATCAGCAGACCTCAACGCTGGAGGACGTAACCGCCGTAGACACCAGTTCATCTGCACGTCTTGCCTTTTTAAATACGATTAGACTGCGAACAATAGCACGACAGTAGTTATAGATTCTGAATAGTTGGCAGTATAGCTTGTAGCATTGCAAGCGCTCCACAAATAGAGACGTGTATCAGTCCAACATCGCCTGCGGCTGACAAGTTACACAGCGTTAACATGTCATACACGTCAGACTGGATCTCCTTATATACAGTATGTATATACTATATGTATGTATATATATATATATATACTGTATATGTATATCAGCTAAGTCTCAGCATCCCTCTTTTGTAGTAATTTCCTGCAGTTGCATGCACAGGCATCAAAGAGAGCACAGCTGTGTCATTGGATGAATGCTTTAATCTATTCAGCCGGCGCATCTGTGTGCTCTGTGTTACGCTACGTCATTAGCAGCCCGCCATAATATGTGTGTGTGTGTGTGTGTGTGTGTGTGTGTGTGTGTGTGTGTGTGTGTGTGTGTGTGTGTGTGTGTGTGCGTGGCTGGTTAGTACTCATGTGAGTGCATATGCATTCAGTCATGAAGAGTCTGGCTGCATATGTGCTCTGTGCAGGAATGAGAGTAAAACATTTAAAAAAAAGCAGTATACACACTGACAAACACACACACACACACACACACACACACACACACACACACACACACACACAACGACATGAGAGGATAATGAGGGACTTTTTTTTTTTTATGCCTGAAGTTGTGTTCGGGTTCCCGGCCGACGTCACATCACAGACGCTAATCTATGTGATGGCCAAGTTTCCAAGCAGTGCTAAATTTAGGGCGGATCGCCCGCTTTTGACGGACAAGCGCTGAGAAATGACGTTCTGCATAATCAGAGGGAAAAGAGGAGGGGAGGAGGAGGGATGGAGAGCGCTCAACAGGAGATCCCCAGCAACATCCTCCTCCCAGAAACACAAGCGCTAATGCTGTTTCGACACAGTTGTCCAGTAGAACACGTCTGCGTTCACAACGGCTGACATGTGGGCACATCCACTGTGCTGACTGGAAAGCATGGCAGGAATCTTGATTGCGAAATTGACTCTGGGAACTGAACAGAAGAGTCAATTTTTATAGAGCCACAAACCAAATGTTAAGATAGATTAGATTGTCTCGGCTCGTATAAATCATTGTCAACCGACTGCGTCCAATCAGAAAGTCATCTATTCCGTGTAATTAGCTCAGAAACGGGACGCCATTTGTCTTCTGAAATGCTGATTGAATGAATTTCACTCATTTGGTCAAAACAAATGAGGATCCAAGCGCTCGCTGGTCAATAGGGGAACACAATAGTGCAGTTTAAGCTCGGTGGCTTTGACTTATTACGGTGTGGCGTTTATTTAAATCAGACCTTAACATTAGTGGGCTTTAGTAATATTGACTAATTGCTAAATCCCTCCTAATCATAACTCAATAACAACCACAGCAGCAGCAGACCATGTTCGCCTTTCCAGAACCAAAAACATGAGAGAAAAAGTTCTAACCGAAGCTGCAAACATTAGCATGTTCGGCTAACAAGCTTAAAACACAATGACCCAGCGTTACGTTTAACGTTTATTATTTTAATAATAAATAACTATATAATCATACAACATAATAGTAATTAAATATAGTTATATCTTTGTATTTATTTGTCACATTTCGTCTCACAAAGTTAGGAAACACATGTCAATAAGTCAAGCTTGAAATTGCCTTACGAATAAAAAGAATGATCACAGTGAGACAAACAGTGAGACACACAGTGAGACACACAGTGAGACACAAAGCTCGTTAATTAAACACTGGTATCAGATCTGTACTCTGCATCTGTGTCGGGTCTGAAACAGTCAGAACGGTGCATCCCTAATGCATATAGAGTGGTTCATATGATAATGTCACCACTGTATATTGCACAGGAGCGTTGGAGAATGTTAAACTTGACAGGGGGGTATCTACAGTAACCAAAAGAGGCAGAGCAGTCGATCCCACTCAAAACCAAACAACCGTATGTCGGAGTGAGGCGGGCCTGAAGGTCACACTGAGGTGACGCACGGCGGTCAGGTTTGGGCCCCCCGTCTCCACGTCGTCTCACGACTACCTCCTCTGATGGCGGATACAGTGCGGATGGTGGACGGGGACGCGATGATGTAATCCTCGGCGCGATAGCAGCGCTGCATCTTCAACCTCTCCGCTTCCTTTGAAGTCTCCCCATGGGGGAGTGGGAGCCGGGGGGTTGGTAATGAATCAAGCTGAGCCATAATGAATGTCCTTATTCAGGTCTGCTTTGATGAAATTCCACCTGACTGATCTCAAATCACAGAACAAAACAGCGAGAAGAGCTTGCTGACAACTGTTATGGAAGCTGTACTTGGCAATACGACGGCAGAGCGTCGAGCGACTTCAAGGATCCCCTAAGGATGCGTTACTCTGTTTCTTCCCTTGCTTCCTACTTCCTCTGTGATCACTCACTGAGTAGGATGAATCCTGCTGAGAGTGTCTCCATTTGCACTAATGTTTACGTCCGTGTCCTCACTCTTAGATGGCTGTCCTGCCTCTGCAATACAGCTCTTTGCATCTATCAGAAGGGAATACACGCAGAGGAAAATTTAAACAAACGCGACATAATTTATGGTCGTAAGTCTTGAACCGGTGTTACACGTGTGCAGCGACAAAGATTTACGAGCTCTGCGGAGCGATTTACCCAGAGTGCCTTGTCCATTCGTCAGCACATTGCGTAAATACATCAAAAAGATCATAAAATACACGGAACTGATCTTCACTGTAGAACAATAGCCCTGTTAACAAAGTTGACATAATGAACACATTACAAGCTGTAATCTCACTCGTGTCACAATTCATGGCGACATCACTGTCAGCGTGCTGCATTGGGCTCAGAAATGAGCAAAAGGGCTTTTTCACATTGAGGCGCATCGGCGCTGCGCTGCGTGGAAGTCTGGGGCCCATCTGGAGGCCTGCGGTGTTCCAGATAGGTGGACAGGACTGCCAGGAGTAACAAAAGGAGTAGGTAATTATATATGGAGGGATCTTACAGACAAAGCGTGCAATAGACTGCCAGGGGAATTTAGCTGTGCGTGCGTAGCAGAGAGTGTGCTGCTATTGCTTCAGGTCATGAGTCGTGTTTATGGCGGTTTGCTTTCAGCTTTTCGTGTTTAACTGGACTTGTAACACTGCAGTAAAATTGCATTTTAAGCAACAGTGAAAATCAAGTCTGTGTGTAGGATTACACTTCCCACCGCACGGCACGGTTGTGAACAGCACCTGGTTCTTATTGTGGTAGGGTTAAAAAAAAGACTGTTCGCATATAATGAGCGGATATTGACACTTGTTGGTGGCTTTTGTAGGAAAACGCACAAAAGTTGAAGAGTAACTTTTTGTATGATGTCATACAAACCGTTGCATGAGGATACGCTGACCTGTGTCCTGCACCTCCTCCGATGTTCAACGGCAAAGCTACCGTCGACAGCGACTTTATTTCTTTAATACACCAAGATTTTTCAAAATGGCAACCCTCAAACTTCACCAAATGCAGACGTTCCTCTGGCAGAGGCCCTCTTTGGGTGACCGTGGCTAAGTGGAGAGCAGGGCCGCCTTTCAATCAGAGGGTCAGCGGTTCGATCCCCGGCTCCTGCTCCACTAGTCTCATGTCAATGTGTCCTTGAGCAAGACACTTAACCCCAAAATTGCTCCCGTAGCTGCGTCTACTGGTACTTACTGAATTGTAAGTCGCTTTGGATAAAAGCGTCTGCTAAATGACCGTAATGTAACGTAATGTAATGTTTTGGTTGCCGATGAAAGAATCCCGACAACATTGACTGGTGTACTATCTAGAGTCGAGCTGTAGCATTCAAACGTTCAACCAAAGAAAGAGTGGATGAGATTAATTCTCATTTTTAAAACATATTCTTTAACTCTAACAGATATTTATTAGAAAGTTAATATGTTTTAGTAACTAAATGTATGAAGACATTCATGGTCCTAACGCACAGTTGGAAACAGCTTCTAGGGGAAGGGCGCAGACACAGCAATTGGCTTTCTAAGGCCGCCCATTCTAAACACGTATCGTTTTAACAGCGATTAAACTGGAATTAGGCTCCAACTGGTTACTACAGCAGTTTACTAGCACACTACATGCACACACATACACACACACACACACACACACACACACACACACACACATGCACGCACACAGGAACACAAACAGGAAATGCTTGGAAACACAAGTTTAGGCCTCTATCGCACATCTACAACGGTGCAGCATCAACCCTCCTTTTTGCCAACATGCAGAGAAGCTGAGGCACGTTAACAATTCTCACACACACACACACACGCGCGCGCGCGCTCACCACCACGCTTGCACAGAAATAGCGTCGCTCCCTCAGCCCGGAGGGCGGGTGACGGCGCTGTGAGGGCCAGCTCTGCGTTGGGCAGCAACGGAGGCAGATGCAGCAGTGAGTGGCCCGAGGGCATCGCTGGGTATTCAAGCTTCACTGGGCCTCTTCATCAGTGCCCTCTGATGCCTTAGCCCCATGACCGACGCCACGCGCACACACACACACACACACACACACACACACACACACACACACACACACACACACACACACACACACACACACACACACGCGCACACACACACTTCCAGCACAGAGCCGGTCAGGCCTTTCCAGCCTTTAGCACAAGAGGGGAATAGGGTCAGAAGTAGAACAGCCTCATTGAGCGCAGACACACACAAGTTAGACGGAGAAAACCGTAGCGGATGTAGGTTACGGCGGACTGTGTCTCCTCTACTAATTCTGATGCTATTGGAGTATCTAGGTTAACTCTCTCGCTCTCTGTATGTGTGTGTGTGTGTGTGTGTGTGTGTGTGTGTGTGTGTGTGTGTGTGTGTGTGTCACAGCCCAGGGACAGTCAGCACAATATTTTAGATCCATGACAAACAGCATTTTAATTGGCTCGCTGAATGTCAGATAACACTGGGTGTTGTGCAGATATTCTCTGGCTTGTAAAGCTGAATTAATTCATCACCGGTCTTGACATGATGCAACACCTGTACCATTTACTATTAACACGTCAACTGTGGCAGCGGGTGGTGGAATGGATCCATTCATTCTGCAGCTTGGAAAGACACAACAGAGGCAACCTCCGGTTCTGACGAGTGAAGCCGTTGGGGAAGTGTCTTAAAAACTGCATTCTCTCTACTGGCCAGCAGGGGGCGACTCCTCTGGTTGTATAGAAGTCTATGAGAAAATGACTCTACTTCTCTCTTGATTTATTCCCTCAGTAAACATTGTAAACATGAGTTTATGGTCTCAATCTCTAGTTCTTTAATACAGCATGATGTTCATTTAGTAAATGATGGTCCCATTTATAGTCAAACAGACAGTAAAGCGGAGTATAATTTAGGGCGGGGCTTACTGTGATTGACAGGTCGCTGCCGCTACCAGAGACGTATCCGGCGTCTCTACATCACTCTTTCGCATTCCAAATATGGTAACTTCCGTTCAATGACGGCAAAAAAAAAAACAACAACATGGCGACGGGCGTCATTCAAGATGGCGACGGCTGAATCACCGAACTTGAGGCTTCAAAACGTCGGTCCACAAACCAACGGGTGACGTCACGATGCCTACGTCCACTTCTCATACCCAGTCTGTGGACAGACGCTAACAGGAAGTCCATGCACATACATCATATGTTCCTTCATCCGCCTAAATTGCTTCATGTTCATCTCTCTTCTATCAAAAAAGTCTCTTTTATACGCTCAATCTCTCCCACACACACACACACACACACACACACACACACACACACAAACACACACATATACACACACCTCATTTTGTTACTGACATGCCAAGTCATGTAGAAAACACAAGGGATGCTTTTTTTTTTTTTTTCTTCTTTTTTTTTTTTTTTAATCCCGGGGACAAAAACTGCAAAATGCAATAACCTGGGACAAAAGTGCTGACATCTGAAGATGAGTCTGGCATTCAGATGCTCGGTTGCAGCTGAAATGAGCAAAAGCGACAGACTGCGAGAAATAAACACCCCCGACACAGACAGACGGGCACTCCTTTCACACACTCTTCTCTTTGTACTCGTCTCTGGCCCTTCTGATCCTCTTATTCTCCCCCTTCTTCTTCTTCTTCCCTCATCTATATTCTCCACTTCCCCCATTTTAACCCCTTTTTCTTCATCCCAATACTTTACCCATCTGCATTTCCCTCCACTTAAACCACCACCACTGCCTCTGGGCTGCAGCTTCATCTCCCTATCCTCCTCCTCACCTGTCCCGCTCGTCCTCCTCTCTGCCGTCCACCTCTTTACCTTAATTCTCCCCGTCGTCTTCCTCCCCGCCCTCTGTACTTCCCTCTTCATCTTTTAAAAACCTTCCTCCTCTCCTCTATCCGAAACCTTGTTTGCATGCTCCCTCGCTCCGCTGCTTGATTAGTGAGATCGACCAGCGCGAGTCTGCCAGACACTTGGTTAAAATAGCCAATGAGTCTTTTTTTTTTCCGAGAGGCTCCTATATATATAAATATAAATAGAGGGCCGGATCAGACGCTTCAATTACAGATAACACATTCCCACCCGTGCATTTCAAACACTATTTAAGCACAGCGATAGAGGGTGCAGGCCGGAGCCACGCGAGGTCAAGCTTGAAGGTTGAGGATGTAGCACCAATAGAGGAGAAAGAAATACAGTGTGTGCATAAAAAAAAAAGGGGTGAGAGATGTTCTTCTTCTGGTCAAATCATTCAACGTATGACTCCTTCTGACTGTTACGTAATTGTGAATTTGTGCGAGCGAGGAAGGCCGCCTCCTCACCGGCAGCGAGAGCAGCCTAGTGCAGAGCCGTGGGGACTAAAATAGTTAGTCATGTGTTCATTAACGCCATCCTTTTTTCTTTTTCTTTTTTTTTTTTTAAAGGTGCTCACCCCGTATCCGGAAAACATTAAACAGGAGAAGGGCCTTCGAGTGGGTCGACGCGCAAGGTTGAGAGAGAGAGAGAGAGAGAGAGAGAAGCAGAATATAAAGGGAATGAGGTTGTGGGATTGTGATAACTTCAAAAGGTTATTATTATTATTACTGCGGGCTGAAGCCATGCTCTGGCATCCCTCAAGCTTTGATCATTATGTAAAGCTGTTGTGCTCGGTGCTGGCACATGAATACATTACAGAGTGGATAACCAGGGAGCGTGCAAGCAAGCGAACACAGACCAACACATTGACTCAGCTAAGTTTCCGCCGATATTTAAAATAACACACAACCCATCATCTCTGAGGGACAAACAAAGAGAGCATTCTCATCGAACTTCCTCATGTCGCGTGATCTGGAGATGCAGATGGTTTGAGAGATTGTACACCGCCATCATTGATATATATATATATATATATATATATATATATATATATATATGAAGGATCACTCCACCAATTTTACTTTTGATGATCGGTGCTCTATAGACACAAGAAGCACTTCACAGCCTGCGAAAACAGTTGTATAATGTCTATTTTTGGTTCTGGAGGAGTTTTGTGTTAAGTCTGTGAAAATAATGATATAATCAGTGTTATCTCTGCTTTGGTTTGGAGACAAATTTAGTTATTACAGAAAGATACAGTGAAAAAAATAAAACAAAACTGTGGGCATAAGAACAGAGGTCTAAGTGCAGCAGTTTAGAGGAAGGCGATGCCTCTTAAGGTCAGTTTAGACCTCCGGGTCTGAAAAGTGAAGCCAATGCAGACATGCCTTAAAGGCGACAGACAAGAAACAAGATGGCGACGACCAAAATGCCGAACCTGAGGCTTCAAAACCGCAATCCAACAAACCGATGGGTGTCGTCACGGTGACTTTATCCACTTCTCCTGTGGTTTAGACACCATAGTGTTGTGTTGAATATAACACTGTGACATATGTATTGTATATAAACTGATATTACAAGTTATAGTACGACAGAAGAGTGATCCTCGGCAGATGAAACGCCTGAGGGGCCATCACCCGAAGCCCAAAATGACCGACCTGCTGAAATACAACCCCAGATGATTACTACCCAGGCTATACGATCGATGAATCGTTTGCTAAATGTCCGTCACAGTTAACATGTCATCATCCTTAACCACAAGGTGACGTCCTCAACGGAGCTCTTTTGAACTTAGATCCAAAGATGCTCAGCTACTTTCACATAAGACAAAGAAAAGCAGCAAATCCTCCTCGTCAAGAGAGGCAAAACCTAAGTAATGTTTTCTATTTGTGCTTTAAAAATCGACTAACAGAATAGTGCTTCGGCCCCATTACTTTGCATGATGTAGGTTGTAGACTGGAGGTCGTATTTATGTTACTTTATACTTTACAGTCTTTCCAGATAGAGAAATGCACGACATCTCCTCGACACACGGGCCGAACACCAGAGTAAGCAACACTGGTACGTGATCCACGTTCTAGGGCAGAATATAGGCCTCCTCACAGCTTTAGAGGTTTTGTGCTTTGTGTTATTACCCCTATTAATAGAGTTTTGCCGTCAGGGCGATTATGAGCTTATCAGGGGAACCCCAGCTCACAAGGGCCTATGGCCACCACTTTTAATTTTCGTCTACACATTCTAATCCGAAAGCCACATTGAACTTGAAAACAAGCCATCTGTTCCTGCTCTTACCTGGCCTACATTAGCCTGAGCACACTCAAACTCTGGCACCCGGCTGCAAGCACACAATAAAAAAAAACAAAAAAAAAAACATGGTTCAGTGCAAATAATAAACGTCTTTGCACCGTCATCATCGCTGTCATACAGCAGGGTTCGACAAATGAGGAGTAGTGCTGCACTGAAAGGTGAAGAAATACAACAACATGAGAGCTAAAAGTCCATTAAGGGCTATAAACTCAACATACACTGTGAGCCACTGCTCCATTATGAGGCTGGAGGTGCACTGATTTCCCCCTTCGACACAACAACCGTCCGCCACAATTCCTCCTCGTTTGAGAAACAATGACATGCATTAAACAGAACCGGGCCTCTCACAGTGTATTCGCCACATGCATGTAGGTGTGATGCCCACCCAGTTCAATACCAAGGACAGCGATCGACGCACGGAGAGATCTGACAGCCATGACAACACCATGCACTACAAAATGACAGATTTATTTCTGCACGGATGCATCGTAAGCAGCGACTCGAACCGGCCCCCCCCCCACCCCCCACCCCGGAATGACACTGCTGTTTCAGTGTGAGAGGCATGAAAACCCGCAGACGCGTAGACAAAAAAAAAAACTAAAACCCTTGGACAAGCATTTCGCCTTTACAAAGCGGCTTTTTTTTTTTTTTTTTGCCCCCCTGCAAGAAGAAGCAGCAGCCACATTTTCCATCCAAAATCGCATCGTCAAAAGCGCGTTTTGTCGAATAAAAATGCCCCGCACCTACCTGCTTGTCTCGGGGTCGAAGAGCTCACATGTCCCGCTGCTTATTTTGGTCTGTTATTGTGGATATTATTATTATAGTGGGCACCGTTATGTGTCTGCCAGCGCCATGTTATTATCACTGAGGACTGTGCGGTCCTGTGCGCTACATCCGGGCTTGTTGCGTGGAGCGCATGAGCGCAGTTTGTGGCGGCGGAGAGGGCGGAGAGCGCTCTGGATGTGTGGAGCACCTGTGCAGCAGCAAGAGCGGGGACCACTGTCAGTCACGTCGACGTACTGTAACGTTACGTTACCTCAGTTAGACACACACACTTACGTTTACTATAAAGACGTTTTCATGGGGAACTCCCACCTGAAACGTTTTTTTTTTCTTTCTTTTATTCACTGTCCATCACGGGGATTTGACGTTTCCAGGGATTTAATTAAACAAATATAAAATACCATATGACTAACAGAATATAGGGTTATAGAGGACACTTCACCTGCACCTGGACAGGTAGCAAGTGAGCAAGTCAACACTTAAAAGCAATGAACAGCGAAGTTGTTGGTAAATGATTGGACAGCTAAGTAAATGGTTCAAAATGACAACTTTAGGCTCTTATTTTAGTGTGACTAACACAGTATAACCGACACCCATTGAGTTACCTACACCTGAACACGAGCAAGCAAGCAGATAGATAGCTAAGAGTAATGAATAGATGTTTAAAAAAGATTATTATTATGTTGGTGTGACAAACCAACATATTGAGTTATCCACACCTGAACACTAGCTAGCAGGCGAGCAGAGGAGTCCACACGTATTTAAGATTGTTTAAAAGCAATGGATAGTTTAGTGGGTGGTGAATAGTTAATAATAGTTGTGAATACATGGTTAAAAATTATTTAGAAAAAAATGTATCCACTTTCACGGGAGGCAGAGTGAAAAATATTATATTAGTTATCAAATTAAGACATTGAATAGCCTAAATGTGTGTGATCTGGTTTAGAGTTTACTAATGAATGCCTTAGGACAGACAGTCTTTATGTATTTGGTGTAGTCTGAAGTTATGTTAAACGGCTGATATCTTGGCTCAATTGGTGAGTGTCTATGGGAACTAAGGGAGGTTGATGGAACGTACTATTTTCCAAAAGGCCCACAGTCTCACACTTTGAAAACACCCTGATAGAGTTGAGAGAGATACTGTTAGCCTATAGCTGTGTAAACTAAGATGGTTACAAATAGTTGATGGTTGAAAAAGCTAAAAGTAGCATAAGAGATAAATGGTTGAAATAGATGTCCACATGGCCCAAATCACCTTATAGTTGTTTGAAAGCAAACTCAACTAAACAGGCCCCCAACAGTTCAGTTGTATGAATAAAACATTGCAGCAATCCACTTTTATATATTTGATAGTGTTAAATTGCATCCAGTTTAAAAAAAACTGCTTCATAGACCCTGTATACCAATAACCCAAAGGCAATGCGTTTATACGTCGTCGAATTGACCTGCTAGGCGGCCCTGGGGCAAAAATAAAAGAAATCCTCCCAGTCTCTTTGCAGTGTGTGCTGTTCTTTATGCTGGAAGAGTGTCATATTGGCTTTGGGATAATTGGATTAAACACACTGATTTAAGAATGTGCAATATGTAAGCAATGATGTCTTACTACACGATTTTGACACAGAGGCGGTCCTCAAGACAGGGTGTCAATATATGGTGTATTTAAAACATCTTTGTTGCTTAGGCTTGATACTGATCTTTTAAGTGCTTTGCTGTATCAAGTTGTATCATTTTTTTTCTCTACTTCTGAGGAGCATGTTAGGCATGAGTGTACATGTACTGTAAGTGTTTCTCGACTGAAGCCCGACACAGGCTGTAGCCCCGGAGCATTGGGGATGCGCACAGTGTGACAGCCTCTGCCGGCTCTGACAGCGTCACAGCCCCCATTGATCTCCCATCTCTGCTTGCGACGTGCCGTTTTTGTAGCGCAGGGCTCTTCCCCAGACTACAGTAAGTGAATGTGCGAAGGGCACGAGTCAATTTCTCCCCCGCTGCGACAGGAAAGTCCTTATGTCTGACTGTCTGGTTAACTGAGGGAGAGAATGAGAGAGGAGGCAGAGCGCTGAGTATCCACTATCATGCCAAGGTCTAGCTCTTTGTGTTGTTGTTAAACATAGAGATCAATGAGGGGTGCTGTTACCAAATGTCCTTCCCTTACCACCATCTTCCTTTAGGCTCATCGGCCCGATAAATCTCACCAGCTGACTTGCTTGCAAGGATGCGTCTTCCCTTCTCTCTTTCACCCGGTGGTCACTTTCAAATTCACCTACAAGAATGAGTCAAAAAATGCATTGCTGCTATGTGAAACCAACATAAATGGATGCTTGCTCAAAGAGTAGGTAGGCACTTTGCAAACCGACACACTCTTCCTCACTACTGGATCGTCTCCTTGCTCCAATGACTTGTCCTCTTGTGATGATAGTGTCCTCGCCTGCTCCGTCTCCCATGCGGCCTCCCCACCGCCCCATAAATCCCCCTGGGAAATGTGAGCCAAGACTGTATACGCAGTGGGAAACACCCCTTCAGCTCCGGACTATTCCAGGCTGTGCTACACTTATTATGGTCTTTATGGACAGCCACATCTATCCCTCTCATATTGCCACACAGGGGAGCCTATATATGATGTATTTTAGTAAGGGGAGTGCATATATTGTGACTGTGAAGAGCTATATCTTTGAGAAACAAAACAGTCCCCCTCTTGAAAGGTGTATTAAAAAGCTTTGTGGAGGCTGACGACATGATATAGCAGCAGTGGAATAAGCCATATATGGATGATAAAGATGATGGTTAAAGTGGATTTTGCTGCTATTATGAGTCATTTATGCTCAAAAGACATACTATCGGTTACAGTGCTTCATCGGCTCCTCATACTGTGTTTCGGCATGATTTGTTTATGATGTCTGTGAAGGAGTCATATTACAAACTCATGCAGTCATATTGCTCACCACATGACTGCTATGCCACCCCTGTGAGAATTTGACACCTCCATCTAGTGGTGGATTGTGGGAGCGCACAGTTTCCGACACGGTGGATCCCAAATGTAAGTTGTATTGGCTGCTGGCTTTGTCCGAAACTTACGCCGCAACATCTCTGAGTGAATAATGTACTCCTTTGTGATATCAAATTGATCTCATAGTGGTCCACACGTGATGGATTTAACACACACACACACACACACACACACACACACACGGATACACATGTAAACATAAACTCAGGTCTCTGCAAAGCATGCTGCTGTCCCCATGGCAACTGTAGCAAAATAGTTGTCTTTGAAGCCGTCCCCCTCACTCTCACACACTCTTTGTTTTTATCTCTCTCTCTTGTTCACTCGCTCTTTGAAAACACAAAAGCGCCTAAAGACACACAGCTACAGGAAATCATAGAAAACCACAAAAGTTAACCTTTTAACCTATTGTAGGGATTACGTGGTAGAAGTGTCTCTTTTATACTCCAATCGACCTGTTATTGCACCTTTAATAGGAACGAAGTGGTGAAGAGGAGGGGCAAAAGGGGGAGGTAAGGAGGATGCAGTTTAACAGTGTTGGAACAAGGCCCAGAGCTTATCAGAGGCTAATGCTTTGGAAAAGCCTGCTCCTGCCAGAATGCTCTCTTCTGCCTAACAGCAGCGCGCCTCACGGTTGCCTCCTTTTTCCTCGGCTCCCCCCATTGGTTACAAAAGGGAGATCTCCTGCAAGTGGCACCATCACTCCCTCTTCCATCAGACGACATATGTCATGACCACATGGTAACCCTCCACTCAAAAGAAGCACTGTCGTTTTGTTTCCCCCGGTTTTAAATCGCTATGTGAGCTGTATTTGTTATGCATGGTGTTTTTATTGAATCACATTATTCAATAGCGACAGATTGGTTTGAGTGCAAAGGTTGAGGAAACAAGTGTTGCCAGTTCCAGCTCTCGACGGGCCAACCATGGAATCTAACCGTGGACCAAATGTTCTGGATGGTTTCTTGGCAAGAACATTTCTTGTGACAATATGCAGCCCCCAAGCAAAACAATTCCCTCCAATCCTCACATGAAGCTTGGTTTTGTGCTCGTCTAAAGCCCGGTCACTGTGCTGGAGAACATGACAATGTGGGCAGACTTTGTCCCGCGGACTCTCCGTGAACAAGTGCTTTTGTCAATACAGCAAGTTGATTAAGGGATTCAGTGGCATTTAGCGAGTATGCCTGTACGTCTGTCTCATGGGAGGTGAGGCCTTGATTCTCCGATGAGGAATGTATTGCATTAGTGCAACAGAGGACTGGAGTACGTATTAGAGAAGTATCCTTCCACCACGAGGCCTGAGTTTGACTTCACAACGATAAAGTGTCCTTGAGACACTGTTTCATTGCCACATGGCAGAGCCGTATAAAGAGAGAGTCAAGGGAAGTTCAAAATGCTCGATTGTCACGTGATTCAGGTAGACTTCAAATAGTTCCAGGAAGTACTTGGCGGGCAATTTGCATGCGTAGATATTTGTAGAAATCGATACAAACAGAGAGAGAGAATTTCGATTTTTTACTAATTGGTAATAAATTAATTAATCGATTTCCAATGTTCATATAGAGCAACAACATATGTATTTAGATGCATCAAATTTGAAGTTCAAATTTGATAATATTTGAGAAGTTGCCTTGTTTAACGGAACAGAAGGAGATTTAGTGGCATCTAGTGGTGAGTTTGTAGATTGCAAGCAACAACACAGCCCTCCGTTCACTCCTCCCTTACGGCTCTGGTAGGGATAGGTATCTTTAAGATTTGATTACTACAAAGAGCTACTCTTATCATAATCATAATAATTTAACAATAAAACCAGATGAAAAAGACAATCGTAACCCGTAGGAGATACTCGGGTTCTTCTGCTCAGCTGTCAAGACGCCCATCATTTAATCAATAAACTGACGACTAAATAATTACTGTTGCTACATTTGCTATGACTGTTTGCTGTAATACACAACAGTCCCCGTTGTTAATGGGCAAATGAGAAACATTTGTCTGCTCATCATTTAATTCTGGAAACACTTGAAAATCAATTGAAAAAAACAAAACAATAAAAGAACCACTCAATTTGCCTTGTAACGGCTTATAGGAGATGATGAGACATTAGGATCTAATCAGCGCAGATGCTCAGTTCAACAGATTTGAGTGCAGCCACACAAACACAAGCACAAGCACAAGCGCACACACACACACACACACACACACACACAAACAACCAGAGGCCACAACTTCCCAAATTGTCCAACGTGGCCACACCCTTCACTAATGTGTGGCACTGTGAGCCACAGCTGGCCTCCTGTGGTCAGGCTGCAGGGTGCTCTCATACACTCGTGAAGAATTAATGAGTTTGTGCCTGTGTGTGTGTGTGTGTGTGTGTGTGTGTGTGAGTGTTTGTCTGTGTGTGTGTTTCTGTATTTTACCCATCTTGAGGGGACATAAATCTAATTACACAGCCATATTGTGGGGACTCGCTTTTTTGGGGGGACAAAATGGGGATATTTCCACATCGTCATAGCGTAAATCATTACATTTTAGATTGAATAGGTTTCAGGGTTAGACTCAGGATGAATTCAGGTTTAGGCTAGGGTTATAGTTAGGATTAGGATTAGGATTAGGCTAGCGGCATTTATGGTTACGGTTAGGGTAAGTCTCCATGTACCACAACTGTGTCATCTTTTAAAAACAAGCTTAAAACCTACCCGTTCTTTAGGCTAGTGCCTCCATCTCTCTGTCTATTTTTTTTTAAATATGTATTTAATAATGTAATAATGTGTGTGAAGCAAATTGAGCTAATTGTATGAAATGTACAAGACAGATACTGATTGCCTATGTTGCAGCAATAAATTGCACTCTAAGAACCAGTAGCGCCTTAGATGCTATACGTACGTGACATGAAAGGGTCAGGCGGCAGCCAGAGTTAATTGTCTACACTTTATATATATATATATAAATATATACAAATATATAAAGGATGCTTTTCATTCTCCAGATAGAGTTTAGAATTAAAGACCCGGTTGGATAAATGTCAGGCGCTGAATTCTTGGAGGATTAAGTCTTAGCATTCGAAGAAGCTCTGCAATTTCTGACATTTCTTTTCAGCTCAGATGATTGCTAATCTAATAACGGCGAGAGGACAACCAGTGCAGCTGTGTGGACCCACATACGCGAGAGCCACATGTTGTCATCGTGGAAGTCGTTGCCCCGGAGATTTATTGGATGATTGTGTGAAGATTTATTTGGCTGAGCTTGAACCCGACGTCTCTCTTGTTTTAATGTCGTGTAAAATGCCAGAACCAATACTTTACCATTAGTAGAGGTGAGACACTTACAGCTCTGCCATTGTAAACGTGTTCAACCATCATCCAGAGAGCGATATTAAATCAGTAAGTATGATTGGCGATGAACCCAATCCAGTGAGTTAACCTGAGGGTGAACCAATGTCTGACTTTTCAGCTGTCGGTGTCCGAGTCATTGGAACATACAGAAAACAGCAGTGAGTCCTGACTTCTTTGTCTTTCTGCCGTAATTTGCGTGACTCTGCGTGGCCTCGACAGATATGGCAGCTGTGTTACACAGTCCCATGACTGCTCAACGGGGGAGGGAACCACATCAGCATAACGACACGTCGTTGTGCTGCCAGTGCATCTAGTGTGGGAAAAGAAAGAACGGGAATGTCATCTTGTGGATAATTTTTACATACAATGTTTTGATATTCTTTTTCCAGCCTAGCATCTTCCAGTTTCTTTCCCTTTATTTTATGAGACCATCATAATGTTAAATACCAGCTGGAGTCTGGGAATGCAGACTCCTTACCTCCATTTCATTGTCATTGTCACTGTTGTTGTGTTTTATGTTTTACGCTCACCTCTGTTCTACTTTGTTGTCCTTGTTTTATTTGTAATTTCTGTGTATGTACATTGAGAGCAACGTAAAAAACAGAGTCAAATTCCTTGTATGTGTTCGCATGCATGGCCAATAAAGCTGATTCTGATTAACCCACAAAAAAGATAAAATAAACAAGAAGAAATTCATATTTAAAACCTTTAACACTGACACATTACCCTCTATGTCTTATTTACATATGTTACGTGACATGTGAGGGTGTGCTATTTCTTTGTGACAGTGGAGTGTTGAGGTGAGGAGTGGCCAAGTGGTGAAAGGGTTCGTGGCTATAAAAGAGTGTTTTGTCCATGTGTTTTGCCACAAGACGACTGATTCGCCTCAACTATACGCCTCGGCCTGCAGCCTGCAGCCTGCCCCCGTGTGCACCTGAGGACCAAAGACGAGAAAAGGTAACTTCTGGTCTCAAATCTTATCTGTGGCAGCTCATACAAAATGGTTCATATTCCTGTGCAATTAAAAAAAACAGAAGGGTTGTTTGCATCCGAGCCTAGAAGAATCTCTAGTGCTATAGGAAAAGAATGCATTGTGGGCTAGTGTCCTGCTGTTAAGAGTAAAAGTTGTGCAGCGGTGCTTTAAATGAGTCAGATAATTTTTCTAAATATGAGCATTGTATATGTATAGATTGTCTGTTTCATTACCGTCAGTTGATTGGTAATGTTATGACAAGGCTATTATGTGATTTATTACACTTTTAGATCATTAACAAAACATATTTTCTGCACTGAGTTGTGTTTCTAATAACAAACATTAAAAAGCAGAATGAAGGTAGATGGATCATTTCGTAACAGTAATTGAATTTGCAGTCACAAGAACGGCTATAAATTATTGCTCATTGTTACTGCACATTCCTCTCTAAGTGCACATAAGTCATTGATAAAACCCTGAATCAATATGCCATTATGTTTCTGCATGACTCGGGATGTTTTCTACGATCATCATTCAATTAGTGCATTCCGTGTGGCATCCAGTCAGCTTCAGCTAACAATGTATATCTATATGGAGACAGGCGATCACCCAGTGCTCTACCACAGTGCTGATACTTTGACATCTTGAAAAGCTGTAGAGTCCTCTGGTGGTCATTGAAAGAACTATTTCCTCTCGTCAGGTCATTAAAGCTCAGACTGACTGTTCTGCATCTTGTAGAAAGATTTCTTTTCGTTTTAGTTTGGTATAGCGGGTTTTGTTTCCATAGCATTTTCCCAAAGATCTATTTTGGTTTTGTTCTGTTTTTAGTTTTCCGTGTCTGTTAGTCCTCTGACATAAAAAAATAAAAGTGCACTTGATCTTGTTCTGGCAGGCAGCATGGATGTAAGTACTTCATCAAATTCTCAGATCTCTGCACCGGTAAGAATGAAACAAATCACTGCAGCTATTTTCTCCACATTTTCCACCTAAATATGAACGCTTGAATTGTTTTGCTTATGTCAAACGGCAATGTTTGCAACTGCAAGTTGGTGTCCTCCATCCTGTCCACTCTCTCTCTTCCTCGTATCTCTGTTCTGGCCCCTGACCCTGACCCTGCTCTCTCTCCATCCTCCTCCCCCTCCTCCTCTTCGCCTCCCTCCCAGCACGCTGACGCTCTGTGTGGCAGCTGCCCGTCCTCTGGTTCTGTCCCACAGGCTAACAGCCTTTGGCCGAGCCTGCCGCAGTCGGGAGCAGCGTGGCCCACTCAGCCTGCACCGTGTTGGCCCGGCCAGCCAAACACACCCTGCTGGACTGGGACACAACCAGCCCCGGTCTCTGTCAGTGCTCCAATTTCATTTCCTGGACCGGCAACGCCAGCCCCCGCACCTGCCACAACCGTAGTCCAAGCTCCAGCTCAAGTTGCAGCTCCGGCTCCGGTGCAGCCCTGCTGGCCAGGCACCCAGTGCCAGCCTGCCCAGTACCAGCCTCCCCAGTACCAGCCTCCTCAGTACCAGCCTCCCCAGTACCAGCCTCCCCAGTACCAGACTCCCCAGTACCAGCCTCCTCAGTACCAGCCTCCTCAGTACCAGCCAACCCAGTACCAGCCTCCTCAGTACCAGCCAACCCAGTACCAGCCTCCCCAGCCGCCAGTTCCAATTCAAGTACAAGTCCCTGCTCAAGTTCCAGCTCCAACTCCGACTCCAGTCCCAGTCCCGGCACCTGCTCCTGCTACCGGCATCCGCCCAAATGTACCGGTGTGGCCCGCCCACCCTGGCTGGCCTTATAACCCGGGACAGTCAGGTTGGCCCGGACAGAACCCATCTATCATGCCTCCACACTGGCTTCCACCCACATCTGGACCTCTTGTGAGTCAAATCTGACTTTCTTCTTACGGTCTAATGTGCAGGAAAGACAGAGACTTAAAAAGAAGGATGAATGAAAAGATACTGATCGTTATACACAGCGGCTTTATCTTTCAGGTTCTGTTAATGTTCTTGTCTCTCTCTTGCTGTTTAGAGTGTGCCATACAACTTGAACCTGGCCCGAGGGGTCTACGACAAGATGATGATGACCATCCTGGGCCATGTCAAACCCAACGCTAAAATGTGAGCTTAATTAAGAACCATTCTTTTTCCTTTTCATGTTCTGTTAAGTTCACATAGTTTATAGTTTAGCAGTAATTCTACCCAGCTGGTGAAGGACAGCATGTGTCAATGCCAGTCTGACGAGCGTCGATCGTCCCCAGGTTCACAGTGAACTTTCTGAGAGGCAGCGACATTGCCTTTCACATCAACCCCCGCTTCAGCGAGGGGGGCAAGCAGGTGCTGGTCCGTAACCACAAAGTGGGTGAGCGCTGGGGCCCAGAGGAGAGGGACCTGAAGGGGCCCTTCCCCTTCGCT
The DNA here is from genome assembly GCF_023349555.1 of Cebidichthys violaceus. Classification (NCBI taxonomy): domain Eukaryota; kingdom Metazoa; phylum Chordata; class Actinopteri; order Perciformes; family Stichaeidae; genus Cebidichthys; species Cebidichthys violaceus. The sequence goes on along the minus strand of NW_027176307.1, from coordinate 13,358,132 downwards.
CTTGGGAGCCCGTTTGAGGTGAGTGCAAGAAAGAGGAATCAGACCGGGCAGACGGTGTGGCATATTAACGCCAATAAATCATTATTCATTTGGAGTCATATGTTCTCTTAAGTGTCAGCGTCTGCTATTAATCCACCATTGCTTTTTCTTTTTTTTTAACGACACATATAAATAACACACACAGAAGCTGCTCATTGTTTTAACTCTGGTCTTATTTGGCGTTTGTGTTGATGTTTCAAAATGCTACACATGGTGACTGACTCTAGGTCACTTTCTCACGGTTAAGGCGAACGTTTGGAAAAGATGGAAAGGGTTGGAAAGTCGTTTGTGCGGGCGGGTCCTAGGTAAGGGAACTGCTGCACTGCAGGAGGACTCCTGGAGGTCAGTGGGGGTGTCGTGTTGCTCAGTAACATCAATAACATCAGTTATATACTTCACAGGCATCGCCAAGAGGTCGCTAATCTGAAGAGCTAATTCTGTCCGCCTCTGTGTCCATGTGCACTGACACCAATAACATCTAGCTTCATAGACTTTCCCTTCAACCTTTGTATTTATGAATTAGTAAGGGTTTCATTTTGTACTGACATTAGATCATCCTTATCATACAATACAGTTATATTCTTTTTCTGGGCTCCAGTCAGAGGATTTGGCCCTGCAGAATGACTCTTCCAACTTTAAATCACCATTAAATATTGTTGTTTTGCTCTAAATGTGCGTTGCGTGTAAAGCCACTTCCCAGTCTCCACGGAGGTAGGACATCATTTGCGTTGTGCTCTGTTCCAGATGAAGATCCTGTGCACTCAGGAGACGTTCAGGGTGGCAGTGAACAACATCCCACTGTTCGAGTTCCGACACCGAGTCAGAGAGCTCAACCAGATCGACAGAATCAACATCCTGCATGACGTCGTCCTCACCTGCGTCAATGTGGAGACGCTTCCATAGCAAGCCGACATTACTCACACAGTGCAGAGACACAGACGTGTGCGAGAGTTGTAAATGCATATGAGCAGAAATCCATGCAAAAAGCACAATCACACGCATGTACATCTGTAGGCTGCAGGACCTAAACGTTCCAGTTTATCATGACGCTAATAGATCGAACAAATGTGTCAATATGTGATGTAATAATAATTATGACGTGAGCTGAGCTAATTACGCTACCACATAGCTAAACATTTAATACACACAAAGCTAATTTCTTCTCTCTGGTGATGCTACCGCCACTGTATTTATTGTGAACAATATTTTCGATATTATTAAATTGCTACTAACTGAGAATTAAACGTGCTAATTTTGCCGCACAAAATACAAAACAATGAGGTCTATTAGTCCATTGAGGTTCTGTTAACTGCAGTTATTCTTAAATAAATAAAGTTATCACATATCTGGTCCAATGTTTTCATTGTTTATTTTTTTTTAAGAGCGCGTAAAAAGAAGAACAGTGCAACAGTTTGAAGAAAAATCCCTTCCAGAGAAATAGAAAATATCAGTCCAACATTAAAATCAACACTTGCACCAACGTACAGAAGTAACATTGAAAAAAAAGACTAGTTATGATCCACATAAAGGAAAGAGTTACAGCTACAGTACTCTGCAATTAGGGAGACACCAATGGCACAAAAATATTAATCACACATTCTTAACAAGAACATCTTCCCAAGTTCGTCATCTGACACTTTACCTCGTACCTCAATATTTCTGTCCTCACACCTTAACTTCCTCTAACCTCCCACTTAAACACACTTAAACATATCCATCTCCAGATTCCAGAACCAGATTCAACCCATTAGCAGTTAGCAAAATGTCTCAATAACTGGGCAGATTGAAAATGTGTGGATATGGTTCTCAGCGGACGACTCAGCCTGAGCGTCACAATCAGATTGTATTAAAAAGTATTAAAAAATTCTCGCAAAACAATCATGAAATGTGCTTGTTCCTGTTCCCCAGAGGATGAACACTTTATATGTATCTAGTTCCGTTGGCCTGGAGAACATAAATGTTTGCAAACAAATTGCTGAGCACATTCATATCACCCAAGAGCATAAACCTTTTAGATTTGAATAGCCTCATGTGACTTTCTGTAACACCACCCAAAGGACATATTTCACATTTTTTTATTCTTAGAGCCTTACTACTGGCAAGGATCTGATATTCTAACTCCATCATTTGTCCCTCTGGTGTCTCCCTTCATTACAATTATGATCCTATAGATTCATGAAAGTTGATTTTAAAAAAAGGTAGAAAACAGACAAAGAAGAGCTATGGCAACATGGAAAATAAGGCAACCTCTACCTGTTTTCAGAACATCATACTCTGCATTCATTTCTTTCACATCTCATCTGCATTCAGTCCATAAATAAAGTTCCAAAAGATCTCTGTGCAAAAAACAAAAGTGTGCGATTCACAGTGCTGCAGTGTGTGCGTGCGTCAGGCTCCCACTAGCGTATGTGTGTACATACAAAAAAAGAGTCCTCATGTCCTCACGTCTTGTTGTCTAGTCTCCTCTCCACAGACTTCAGCAGTAGCTCAGCGTACTGCTCCAGCAGAGCCAGGGCCTTGTCTCCTTCACCCCTGAGCCCTTGGTCCACTCGGGGCCCTTCACACAGTGAGGCGCTGTGAGGCAGAGAGTCCAGCTCAGCCTTCACCGTGAACAGGGCCTCGGACAGGATGCTCCTCATTTCTTGCTGATCTTCACCAAGCTGTTGGTCGCTTTGCAGGACCTGGTTTTATTGAATAAGTGTATGTGGGAAAACAGATAAGGAAGCTGTCAATGGCGTCATTCCCTGTTTGATGTGTTCATCAGATTATAGATAAAAACGAATGTGCCCCTGAAGGAGGTCACTGAAATAAAAGAAAACTAATTAAAATAGGGTTGGAACAAAAGATTGTTTTCTCTAGATTCATCTATTTAAGTTTTTGTCTTACAATAGTGCAACATGATGGTCCTGATACGGGTGGTCGTTATTCTGGGGACCCAATTCTCAATAGACCTCATCTATAAATCTAAATGTAAATAAATGTTTTCGTCATTTCTGCATCACCTTATATTATCTTGAATAGGTAAACCAAACATTTTGACAAATCACAACTTTGTGTTATTCATGTGTTACTGAAAACGTATATATAGATTATAAATTAGACTAAATAAATGCATTTAGGCGGAGTTAAAACAAACAGAATGTCTTAAAGAATAAATACTAAAATCTCCCGACCCATTCTTTGGGAATGACGGGTTTTATTGATTTTGTTTTATGACAGAAATTAATTTAAAATTATTTCGATAATCGGTTGATTTTCCAAGTTTGTTTTGTTTTTTTGAGTCGGACAAATGAGGACTTTTGAAGACGTCACCTTGGACGTTTGTAACATGGGATGGTCATTTTTCAGCAGTACGTTCCCACATTTGAGAAGCTGGAACAAGCAAACGTTTGTCCTTTTTGCTTAAAACAACAACTCAAACACACAACGGATTATCGAAGTATTTGCAGCTTTAATCGCCTCCATTAATGGACTCACTGTTTCAGCCAGAGAGACAAATGGTGCATTAAATTAAGATGTAAAATGACAAAAACAACAACGGTAAAGTCTGTTATACACGGAACCTGAGAGAATCTCACATAATTCCTATCTGTTAATGCTCCCACCCACATATCACACACACTTACTGACCGTAGAGTAGAGCGCGGCGGTTTTCCTCAGACTCTTGTGAAGCTCCGTAACAGCCTGCCTACAAGTTTCCAAGGTGATGGAGAGATCTGCAGAGAGAGAGAGAGAGAGAGAGAGAGAGAGAGAGAGAGAGAGAGAGGGAGAGAGGGAAGGATTCTTTCAAGTACAGCGCTGCATGTGGCAAATCGGAGTGTTCACAAAGGCGCACATACTGTACAGCGTCTGCACACAAACACACAGTTATCGAGCGAAGTAGGCGCACAGTAAATGCTGAGCAAAAGGTTGAGGAACATTAAACAACAAGAAAAAAACTTGGTTGCAGAAGAAGAAACTATAGAAAGAAAAGGGCCGCTGCACAAAGCCAGAGAGCAGGAGCCGTGCGAGCTGTGGAACGGAGAGAAGATGATTTCACAGTTTACATCCTCCGGCAAAACACAGTTGTAGCTACAAATGTGGACTGGATATCACTTAATGGCATTTGTGGTCTCTGTGTTCTCGAATTGAAATGAAAGGGAATCTGTTGCCTTTGTGAGGCAGCTATCATCCACAGAACAGCAGGCACAGAAGCGTGAAGAACGGGATGAAGAAGTTATTTTAAGCTTCATCTCAGCATTCAAACTCTATTAGACACCTTTATTTACTGAGCAAGTGAGCAATGTGAGGAAAACAACCTGCAGAGGCTCCATACATCACAGCAAAATGTGTGGCAATTATTATTTATCATCAAAAGGGAGCATTGATGTGAACAAATTCCACTTTCTATCAGACGATGAGGTAGAAAAAAGTTGTGCAGGAAATAAATGACACGAGGAATCCAAAAGAAAAGGCTCTACTTTTATAGTAATGAGCGGTTTAGATTTTGAGAGAAGTAATCAAGTGGAATACCGAGCCTGCTGCACAAAATCTTTGGTTGGTTTTCTAACAAGTCAACCAAAAGAGCAGACTTGAAAACTGTGGACTCACCCACGTCATCACAGTGGGAGAGAGCTCAGAGACAGACGGGGGAACGAGAGACAGACATGCAGGTGGACAGACGGGCCGGGAGGCGGAGAGCGAGCAGTGCGAAGAGATGCAGTGATGGAGAGGAGGAAAAGGTAGATGAAAGAGTTCTGGGGAGGCAGACCTGGCTGAGGATCAGCGCTGGATGTGCGGGTCTGTTCGGGCACCAGAGGGCACTCTTTGGCTCCAGACGCCTGTAATGGCTCCTTGACACTGGGAAGATATGTATGTAGGTTATGAAAAAAAACTTCTCATACATGCAGCTAAATGTTAAGAAGTGGTTTGAAAAAAAAAAAGTACCTCTCTGAAACCGAGTCTCTCTTCTGCCTCACTGGTAGTGAACTCGGCAAAGAAGGATCCAAAGACCGATGCCTGCCGACTCCTGAAGACAACAAGATGAACACAAAATCACACACTGCTTTTTAGTTCTTTTCCTTTTTTTAGCTCACGTGTGACGTCTACAGCTCATGGCTGGCTGTCTCACCTCTGTTTCCTGGGGTAGGCGTGACGTCCACGGCGGGAGGAGAAGACCCCGCCGGGTCTCTGCTGGGACAACTTAAGCTCGGCATCACCTCCAGGCAGAGGCTGCGGCGAGGGCTGAGAGGCTGCCTGGGGAGCGGGATGCGGGAGGGCGGGATGTTCTGGGGGAATGGAGAGGATGAAACCGCAGCTGTAGGATGGGGAGGAGTTGGGGAGGGACTGTTTGGTACAGGACACGGTAAGAGGGATGACGTTGATGAGACGGCGGAGGGGACAGCGGGGACGGGAGACAATGTGAGAAGGGGAGGTTCGACCTCCAGCTCCCCACATGACCTCCTGCCCCTGGGGAAGAGGGGGGAGCAAGGCGGAGTGGCCAGCTGGACAACGTCGCCGAGCGAGGTGGAGCGGCTGCTTTTGGCCATGGAGCTGGCGGTGGGGTTCATGTAGGAGTGGGGCCGGAGTTTGGGGCTCTCCCAGGGCAGGGGGGAATCGGGGGACTCGGGGGATCCAGTGGAGGGAGAAGAAAAGGTGAAGGAAGGATTGGGAGTGCAATGATCCAGTAAAAGCTGTTGAGGTCTCTTGCGCAACTCCCTTCGGTCACTAGAGGGCACAGGGGAGTGAAGAGCTGGAGAAAAATGAGGAAGTGGAGATTTGTTTGAGAAACAGAAGTCAATTTAATGATGTTGGGCCAAATTGTTGGGAATGACTTTTAGTTTTACATCATGTAAATGTATTATTGCCAATTCCAGGTAATTATTTAAAGTCTGAGCAACTCATTTTGAATATTTCACAGAAGATCCCCATGCAAATTATGTTTAAATACACTCTTGCTCTAGCTCTACTCTAGCCCATTGAATAAACTGACCTGAATATTACAGAAATGGCACATAAATAGTCATAAATTGACAAAACAATGATGAAACGTACGTTCGGAGGCCAGGTTCTGGGCAGAGTGGGATTTCTGCAAACACGTCGCTCTGTCCAGCAGCAGCGGTGCTTTGGATGGCGGGTTGGACATCCTCCACAGGTGGATCCGCGTCGTCTTTTTCTTCTTCAGGGCACCACAGTCTCTGTCTGGAGCGTCTAGCCTGCAGAGAGGCAGCGCAGCAGCTTTAAGATCACTTCGGACAACAATAGTTCAGTCCCAAAAATGGCAAAAACAAGCAAAAGTAAATATCAGTTGTCATGATTTATCTTTTGTTTTCCTTCGTGACTGTCATACATTTCAGTTAAATTATCATGACACTGTAAATGTGCACTAACCTAGTGTGACCTCATGAACCTCCTCTTTGTCAAGTATGTATTATTTTGCATTCTTTGCCTTCTATTCATGTTTTGGAATCATATATTTATGCTAACATGAGTACCTATTTGGGATCTTTTGCATTTATGATTCATTAATCCAAGTCTGCCAAAGCAACACTTTCCCCATTCAGCTCCTAGTCTGTGTTTTCTTCTTACTTTGGCCCCCCCTCGATCCTGCCAGGGGACACCGGGGTCTTGTCCTCCGTGTTTCTGCTCTGGTTATCTTCCATCAAGGGCCGTACTTTTGACACAGGGGGCTTAGCCGAGTGGCTGCCTTGCTCCTTTCCATGCACTTTGGCAAAAAGAGGCATGCCCCTACACAGAGAGAAGGCATCACAGGGTGAGGGGAGGGGGTGAGTCAAATACACAGTGTTATATGTTACACGATAAGTTAACGGAATAGTTTGACATTTTGGGATATAAGCTTATTTGCTTTCTTGCAGAGAGAGAGGAGAAGATTGATGCCGCTCTGTACACTACATGTGAAGCTATCCCCAGTAGCCGGTTAGCTTAGCTTAGCACAAAGACTGTAAACCGCTAGCCTTCTACCTACTGTGCTCCACCAAGAAACTGTCCAGCTTCATAACCCCACTAAACCACAACATGTTTGTACAATTCACTTTGTTTACATGCTAATTAGTGAGCGTTAGGTGAATGCATATCGCACATGGCCTTCTCCTCCCCTTCCTTTGTCTGCGTTATCTATTTTGCAAGGTCACCGCTGCTGCATCCTGTGCTTCAGGCGACTGTGATTGGTTTAAAGAAACACAAAGAAGAGTTTTCCTTTATAGCAGAATGATAATGTGTGGAGTCAGACCTTTCTCCAGCGCTGACACAGTGTTGTGGAGGTCTAGCTAGCGAGGCTACATTTGTGCCAGGCACAGAGCTGTTTCCAGTCTTTATGCTAAGCTAAGCTAAATAGCTGCTGGTTGTAGCTACATTATTAGCTCTACGTTCATGAGAGTGGTATTTTACTTAGAAACAATACTGGGAACATGTAATTATATTAAGAAGAACAACAACAACAATACAAATTTGGGAAATTAGCCAAGACTAAGATGTGAATGTGGAGCTACAGACAGTCTGGCTCTGTCAAAATTCGCCGAGCATTACCTCTAAAGCTCACTAATTAGCACGTTATATCTTTTTTTGCTAAACGATTTCCTGGTGGGGTTTGTGTGCTGGGTTATTTTTTTGGCCAAGAGCAGTTGCCAGGCAACCATCAGAGACTGCATGAAGTTACTGGTCAAGAAATGCTCAGGCACATACCCCCCCACCTCAGTTCTTCATTTCAGTTTTAGTAAACAATTAAGAAACTATATATATATAACGTGGTAATTAGTGAGCTTTGGAGCTGTTTCCCTGTTTCCAGTCTTTGTGCTAAGCTAAGCTAACGTTGTAGCATCATGTGACATGAGAAGGGTATCCATCTTGTCATCTTCGCCAGAAAGCGAATAAGCATATTTCTCAAATGTTAAATCATAGTTTCTTTAAAAATTGTGATATATCTTGCTGCAGAATTATTGATAATACAAATATACAAGTACAAAAACTTCCAAAGACAGAAAACTATCTTCCTACACATATAGACTTACTCAAACATGGATAACAATGTCATTGTAAACTGACAGCTCGGCTAGATCAGGGGGGGCTACACAGATGGTTTAGCAGAGCAGTGTGCGTGATTCCACAAGGGTTTGTAATTATAGCTGTGAGTCCACACTGGTCAACGGTACCTGTTATTATGTCCTCTGGCCAGGAAGCGTGAAGACATACTGAGCCGAGGGACTCTGCTCTGCTCGGCTGTGGACAGACATCAAGCGTTAGAGAAAAACAAAGAGGAAAATAGAGACAGTGGCAGAGAGGAGAAAAAACAAACGGTGACACAGAAAGAGAAACCGAAAGACTAATCAATATTGTTTGCATGTCTACTTGCAAACAATAGTCATTTAGGGGAGCAGTCTAGCAGTCTATTATTTTGGGAATTAAGTGTATTCATTATCTTGCCCGGAGAAAGATGAAAAGATAGACACCAGTCTGTTGAATTTGAAGCTTGAAGCTACAGACAGTTAGCTCAGTTTAAAGACAGGAAACAGTTAGTTTGGGTCTATCCGAAGGGTAAAACCATCCACCTACTAGTACCTCATTAGTTTAATCTGTAAATCTAAATGTAAAAACAAGTCTTGTTACGGTGGGTTGTGCCGAAATAGAATAGACATTCTCATTCAAATCAACGTAGCAGGATGGTTTTTATGTGTAAATCCAGGTGTTGTTTCCTCCTGCTCACCGTCTTTATGCTAAGCTAAGCCTCACCAACCTCTAAGTATTCCTTTAAAGGAACACGTGAGTGTCGGGCCTCTCCTCTTACCCAGCCTGCAGCTCTCCTGCAGTGTCTCAAAGTTCTGCTTGAGGAAATCTTCTTGACCAGCGTCAGCGGTGTCAGTCACTGTCCTCAAAGCCTGGTCCATGCTCGTCACCTCTGCCTTTTGCTCCTCTTCCTCCCTCTCTTCCTGCTCCTCATCAGAGCTGTCCTGGCTCAGGGATTCCACATCTGCAGAATCTGAAAGCGAAAAATGAAAGAAAATGTATGAAGGGAAAACTACCCTCCTTGACCTTCATACATTTACTGCATACGGCAGGAAAGGTACCAGATAATCCTCAACAAATGACCAGCCGGGACACTGCGGCTTATGCAGTCTTATTATTTGACATATTTCTATCAGGTCTGAAACTGAAGGAAAATCCTAGCCTCTGTGTGCTTAAATCCCTCTCGGCGGGAATCAGCTTTGCTGTATGTTGAAGAGATATCATGGCTTTCATGTGAATTTTTAGCTTTTCATTTTAAAACCCAGCACTTGGCACACTTTGAGAAAAATAAGTATGACTTGAAACCGAACGGCAGACAGATAAAGATACTGATATGTAGCAAACACGTGTAACTTTGATATCTATTTAAAAATTCCTTAAACATTCAAGCTTACTATAGTATCGAGGACAGCATCTAAAATGAATAAAGCACTTTGAACTTAATTGACTTTTGGGGCTTTAGTTTGCCTTAATGTCTGTCACAGTGTATTTTCTGATAGTATCACTGGGGGGGGTGGTAAAGTCAGAAATGCTATATTTGTACATCTGCAGAAGTGGCGTTAAATACTAATGTTTCCTTTTTGCGCCCTTGTATTTTTCTTTGAGTCAAAAGTAAAGAAATGAATCTCAATCACAGTTGTGTATTGCTTTGACAGTGTTTTTTGTGTTTTATTGTTGTCATCAGAGTAAGATCTCACCATCCAGGACACGGTCCGGGCTGGAGTCCCTGCTGTCGTAGCCCAGTGAGCAAGCACTGTCCGGGCTGCGGCTCTCCTTGCTCTCACTGCGGATCCCTCGCCTCTGCATCCTGCAGTGCTGCTCCTTCACCATGTAATCACTGGCGTATGAAAAAAACGAAGAGGGGTGGAAACAATGAGGAACGCGGGGCGGAGAGAAACCAAGAATAGAAAAGCACTTTTGTTCCCTTTTCGGTGTCATTGTGTTTTGCCGGAGTGAAAGCATGTATACTGAGTGGGGGTTTTACCCGCCCTGCAGACTCGCATCGCCCTCGCTCTCCTCAGGGTACAGCACGGCTCCGTCCGTCCCCCTGATGCCCTTGGATGGGTGCGAGGACAGCCAGTCAGCATGAGGCCGGGGCCGATGCCTCTTGGCTCTCTCCTCCAACTGCAGCTGCAGCAAATGAGGTGACTTAGCGACGCAATTACACACACACACGGGTCCTCTTTCTCTCTCATAGACACAGATGCATACCGAGGGCTCATGGAGGTTGGACGTGCTCCGTCTCTCTCTGTCGTGAGGGGAGCAGTTGGGGTTTTTCTTGGGAGCAAAGGTCTCCAGCTGCCTCAGGTCCAGCATGGACTTCACCATCAGCTCCAGAGAGCCCATACGATGAGACCAGCGCCTCCGAGGACGTTTAGAGGAGTCAGGTGGGTCCTGGCTGACGGCTCCATGCTGGAAAGGACGTACGAGTTGACACAACGAATTACGACTTCTACTGTAAAAGGCAGAAGTGAAGTAGAATTACAGCCTCGCGCTTGTGTGCCTCCACCAAACAGTCATGTTAGGGACATCCATGTCTGTCCAAAATGTCATCACTTAGTCATATTATCCTATTAGACATTTGTGTAAAATTGTCAAAATTAACATATATATTATATATATATATATAATACAAGGACAATTCCAAAACATAATGCCTCCTGCCACGGCTGCTGTCGGCATGGAGGAATAAAAATGTCAAAACAGCAGTTCTGGAAAATTAAAGTTGACAAGTACTTAAAGTATCAGTCCATACCCAGGTGTGCACATCTGAGATGAGGTTGTGTGATCTAGTTTTTAGTGCCCACACTTTGGATTTCACGTAGCTTTTCATCACTTTTAAGACTCAGCAGGGTATTTCTCTCACCCCCCCCCCCCCCCCCCCCCCGGTAAATCACAGAGGATTTAATCTCGTGTGGCGGAGTGAAGACCGAGATCCTTAAGCCACTTCGGTCCTTCTGAAGAGCCGACAGAAAACTGAAATAGACAGTCGACCGGAGCAGCAGCTGAACTGTTCATCAGCTTTCCATCCTACGTGCGTAAAGCTTGTTCTGATTATTATTACAAACTGTTACTAATAACTATGAAGTGTTTGTCAGGAACTGAATTTGAAGGGAAACGTGTATTGTTAGGTGTTTTGGCACTTTCCATAAATGGAATGTACTTAGCATGAAATAATAATAAAAGAAAGGAAATGAAATATTTCACACACTGCATTATAATGAACAGCCCTTTGAAAACGTAAAAGAGAACATTTATTGCATTCTTCCCACTGTGTTACTATAATCATCATCGCTCAGTTTATTTCTATGGGAATAACAGAAATGATTGGATGGAGCGATGACAATGCTCTTCCCATTTCATATTTCTAATACAAAAGCATTAAACTGTTCAAACCGAGAGAAATCTTTTCACACTGAATATAACCACCAACCTTTGTCGGCTCCCACTCCTGTCCTTCATCTGAACCACCTGTTGTATGAAAGAACACAGCAGCTTTAAAATAATGAAATAATACTTGTTTGATGTCTGGGTTGTTTTTTTGTTTTTTTTATCAGAAGCTGGCCTCCACACAGAGAGAATAAAAGGTCACTACAGACACTCTCCAACACAAGGGGTCGCACCTAAATGGACAACATGGACTGGAGTCAGCAACTGCGGTTGTATTCTGATTCAGTTCGTAATCAGACGGTACCTGTGTCCTCCTCTCTGCTGCTGTCGGAGGACGCACCGGCCGCGATGTCTTCTGGGTCGTTGGCGTGGTCGTTCCCGGCTCCGTCCTCCTCGAGCTCGCGGTCACTGTCGGACGACAGATCACCCAGCGTGGGGGCGCTGTACACCTCTCGCCTACCGTCACAGTCGAAATGGAGGTCTTTATACTGGTTCATGGGGATTATGGAATAAATGTGATAAATAAACGTCCTTTTAGGAGTCAAAAGGTGGTGTGTTATCGTCACCTGAGACCGGCGGCCTTGCAGAGCGCCGTGTTCGGGTCTTGTCTGAGCTGGCTGAGCCTCTCTCTCATGCGGATCGTCAGCTCTGGAGCCAGTCGCCACACAAAGATACAGCTGGTAGATAAAAGCATTCGGGCATTAAAAATTCAACATTTCATTTCAGCTTGACTATTGAGAAAACTGTCTGCAAACACATTTCCCCCCTCATTTCCTCTGGCAGCAGAGGCCAGAAAATGATTTTAATTTGCTGCTCCACTCCTGGTTATCTACAGTAATTTTATTCTAGCACACTGTTCATATTTGGATGTCTGCTCGTTATTAGATCTCTAATTTTAAATATAGAACTAATGCTCGTTATCTTTTTAGAAATACAGCGTAGTTATAATATTCTAATTGTCTCCAGTATACTATATACGTGATTCCAAGGGAGCCACAAGGACCACAGACACAGGACTGCTTCTCACCTGTCCCCTGACACAGAAATCAAATGCTTGCAGTCGTTGGTAAACTTCATCCCAGTGACGATCTCTGCAAAACAAAAAACATGGCGGAGCGAGTTATATTATGGTTTCTGATAATTGAGCTTTTTCTAAGCCCCGCTGTGAGCTACCACGGAGCCCACACTGTCACTGAAAACCTGAAACCATTGCACGAGAGTCTATGGAGCAGAGCCAGATGGTTGTCGGCTCCTGGTCGGAGCCGGACGATGCAACACTACGATTGGCCAGTCTGCGTTCGAGGGGCGGGACTTAGGGAAGGGGTTAATTATAGGCGACAGATTCCCTGCTGCTGTAATTTCTTCACAGCTCAGGTTGACATCATAAAATATGCGTATGTGAGGTGCAGGTGTGTGTGTGTGTTCTGTTACCAGAGTGTCCATCCATAGTGGCCACACATTCCCCAGTGTAGAAGTCAAAGATGCTGATGTTTTTATCGGAGCAGCTGGTGGCCACGTATTGACCTGATGGATCAAGCTGAACCTGCCAGGAGAGAGGACAAAAGAGTCAATACTCTGTATATACGGGGAGGGAATGTGGACTGGAGGACAGAATATGAAGGAACATGCTACCTTGAGCAGGCTGCCGTCCTCACTCAGCGAGCCCTTGTAGAGCTTCTTCTGCTTGCCACTGCTAATGTTGAAAATCCTGCATTCAGAAGGAAAGAAAATGAGTCTTTTGTTTCCCATTGCAAACCCCATTCACCTTCAAAAACACACACACATACACACCTGATGCAGCGGTCCTGACAGCCGACAGCAGCGTACTTGCAGGTGGGGTCTACACCCATGTCGTACAGCGTGGTCTTCCTCACCATGTGGTGAGAACGCCTGAACTCCGTTCCTCTCTCAGTCTGTGGAACACACAGAAAGGTGGATTCGAGTAAACCTTTCTGCCCACGAGGGGAAACGCGTCTGGAGCACGGAGCTACAGACGCTTTTACATGAAAAGCAACATGAAAACACCTCCAAACATAAGAGACATTTGATTATACATTTGACTCTGACAACATGGCAGCTTGAAAAAAAAAAACAGAACCTGCAGAATAAAAATGGGCTAAAATACTTGTGTAAGTAAGGTTCAGTATTAGAGCTGGAGGGCTGGAACAAAGGATAGCCTCAAGCGGTTTGAGATAAACTTTGACACACAGAGTCTTCTTCCTGATGCCAGAGGATCAGATTCAGAGGAGAGGGGATGTTCGCAGTCTGCAATGATTTTTTTGTTTCTCGTCAAATCCGCATGACCTCGTAGTCTTTCTTCCCCATTACCTTCGTAGCGGCTTTGTGCACGCTGGCAGTTTCAGTTCCTCTGTTGGGTTGCCAAACCATGCTGTGATTCCATATCTAACGATGCTCTCTGGGTTTACCCAGCGTGATCTGGCTGCTCACGCTCCATACTGCCTCAATCGCCTTAAAGTCTGCCGCACAGGTTATCAATGTGCGTTTCCCAGCAAAGAAGGTTGTCTATGCGGACGTCTAAGTATTTGTATGAGGACACCTGAATGACTGTCTGGAGCACCCGGCTCACGGTCAGTCACTTCGGCCTCAGATCGAGGACCACACCGATTGATGAATATCTTCGGATATCTTATTGTTGCAGAGTTTAAATCAATATGAATGAGTGCATCTTTAAAGTGGGTATAAGCACACAGTTGTTATGCTTAAAATGCATGAAATGCAAAACACAGACTATTAGTCTCAGTTAAAGTTTGGCGGAATGAATTCGTTTGGAAGTTTAGGCCATGTTTCATGGTCAAAAAAGACTATTATGGTTCAATTAGGACCCTTGAAAACAGGAGAGCCCGATAACAGACGTCCTCCGGGGACCACAGGCCTGTCACAACAAGTTTATAAAATGAACACTCTATAGATGAGATTTTACTAAAGACTAACAAGCCATTGTTCATTGTGCCCTACAAAACTGAATGAGTCCCTGCCGTGGCCTAAAATCGTGTCTTAAGTTTACTTATAGAACTCTGACCGAACGGAAGGTCGTCTCAGCGACCCAGAAGCAAATGTAGAGGAAAGCAGACAACCTGCAGTCCGAATGGTGCGTGCTGTAGAGTTGTCTTCACCAACACAAGCTAAATAGATTGTGTTACTGTTGTGGTGAGTCCTCAGCGTGAGGAATCAATTGATTCATAGTTCATTTTAGTCAAAAGCAATGAATCAGCAGAGAATGCTGAACCAAGATTAGCGCCTCATTGACTTATTTATGGCCAGAAATAATTATCAGAATTTTTCGGAAAATCATTTTTGGGGTTGAGGAAGTAATCTCTGCCGTTTATTCAGAGTGTTCCTCTGTCGCAAAATCAAGCAAGTACGGAGAAAGCAGGCATTTTACAGTGCCGTTTCAATGTTTGCAGCTTATAGCCTCAAATTGTGTGTTGCTTTTATGAAATGCGATGTCACGTGATTATGACCACAAAAAAAGCAACGACAAAGACTTTATCATATTAAGAGGTTAGTTTGACGTTTCAATACACTTTTTCGCTTTCCTGCCTAGAGTTAGATGACAAAATCAATACTGCTCACTGATGTTTTTACAGCATAAAATATGTAGCTGATGCACTAACTGAAAATCACTAGCATATACCCCAACTCCAACTATATCACTTAATATGTAATAATTCATTATTTAAAGGACAAGTTTGAATAAAAAACAAGATTTAAAGTATTAACAGAGCTTTAGAGGTGCTGCTGGGTGGATTTATTTTTAACTTTTGGACCGAGCCATGCTAGCTGTTTCCATACGTTTTCCATCTTTGTGCTAAGCTAAGCTAACCAGCTAATGGCTCCAGCTACATATTTAGTGTACAGACGTGAGAGTGGCATTGATCTTCTCATCTAACTCTCGGCAAATCAATTATTACACAACAACAAGCAATAAATAATGTATGTGTGTTTATTCGATAGTCTACCTGTGTGTATGCATGTCTTGATGGTGAGAGCTGACGGACTGCATCTCGCTCCGACGTGTCTTACCTTGTGTGCAGTGCGAAAATAGATGCTCTTGTCTGCCCCACAGCTGATCATCCTCACCTTGTTGTCATTGGCTGAAGAACAAAGAAATATTTGATCCTGACTTTTTTTGAACTTGAAAAGACGTTACTAAGGCCTGAGGGCCGGTTTTCATCAGTCAGCTGCAAACAGTATTTTTCTCCAATTCAAGGAACAGTCTAGAGACATAGAAGATTTAAAAGATGATTGACTAAATTAATCCAAAATCAAAATCAAGGGCAGTATCTGAATCAAGTGGGCAAATAACAGAAAAGACTCAAACAAACAAAGCTCCATCTAACACATGTATAGTTGTCATCTATTATCTAAACAAGCAGAGCTGCAAGCGACATTAAAGCGTGGGACTGAATGGAGATGAAAGCGAGGATTAAGCAAAGATTAGCTGTCAGATGTTGACAGTGTCTCAAGTGGCTCACCAGCAAAGCGGACGGCTGTTATGGATGAAGAGTGCTCATCAAGTGTCTGCACCAGACTGTAGTCATCCTCAGCATCCAAGACATGGATCAGACGGTCCCTGCTAGCTGTGGCCAGCAGCTTCAGACCTGACGCCAAAAAGACAAGTTAATCACATAATCGTGTACGCAGCCGACGCGCCGATGTTCCGCAAGCGTCATTATAATCACTAACGCTGTCACACACGCGCTTACCTGTTTCCGGTTTACTGTATTCCAGACACAGGATCTCAGCATCATGGGACTCCACTTTCAGAATCTCCTCCATGCTGCTGAGATCGTGAACCCTGTCGAGTATAAATAAAAAAAACAACATTTTTTAAGGATGGAGGTCACCTCAGTCAGTCATCAGTCTCAGTTGAAGTCGTCTTGTCCTGCCTCAGCATCCCGTTGCGATCTCCAGATGCCAGGTGTTTGCCGTCTGGACTGACACAGATGGTCCGGATGCCGGTCCGGCTTTCTGCCGTCTGTCCGTCTCCTTGTTTGTCTGCGTTCATGTTTGTCAAGCATTCTGGATCCTGCAAGGCACTAGTGTTTCCGTCTATGTAGATTATTTTCAGGAGATCCTGCAAAAGCAATGACACGGATAGAGAGACAACCCATCAAGAGGAGGATTTGTGAGCTTCTGAAATGTGAATTATTTTCTTCCCAGATGAACTCACACTACTGAGGATGTTCTGAGAGTGAAAATGAGTGTGCGTCCTGTCGTCTATGCGCCACAGTCTGATGGTGTTGTCAGATGAGCAACTAAGGAATGCACCTGATGACAAACCAGCACCGAATTCCCCGGGAACATCTGGGAACATCTGCGGACGGAACAAGAGAGAAGGTGTTTAGTTGAGAGGGGGAATATAAATGATGTAGAATTTGCAGCGCATGCCATTGATTTAAATTCAACATGGAGCATTAGCTCTGGTACTTTTCCATTTCAAATGCATGTTGTTGATTGTGAAAATGCTCACTGTGAATGAATACGAACTTAAAACTACAGCCAGAATAACTGCAGCTCAAACGCTGCAAAGTTCCATCTATAATGCAATGTCACAAAAATGACCTTTTACTGCCTGTGATTAGCAAGTTAAAACGCAAGTAAGAGTTTAATATTAACATATAGCGTATTCAATGTAATTCAATAGCAGAATCCAATAATAATATCCATTTAGTGTTTCCAAATTGGTCCTGGATTCAGTAGAGAAATGAACTGCCCAAGGCCGCCCAATTATATATTGAATGAGTAGCCCAGTCAATGCAACACTCCATCCATTGTATAATTATTAACTACACTGAATCAGGTGCTGGTCAGAGGCACACTGCATGCGTCAGCGGGGTTAAAGAGGTGCGGATCGATCCCTTGTTTACCTCCAGGTCCCCGACACAGGCAGCATGGAAGAGGGCAGAGTGCACCTTCCCCACCCTGTTGACATCGCTCACGTCCCACACATACACACTGTGGTCATTGTATACACAGCTGAGCCACTGGCTGACGGGGTCATAGGTAACAGCAATGGCGTCTGGGTAACGGCCGTCCGTCTTGGTGGAAAACAGGTGGCTGATGGGAATGAGATTGGAATACATATTCAAAGATATTGGAATATTGGCAGATGTTCTTCTAAAAATAGTAACACATTTTGACCAGGGGCAGAGAAGGCCTACTGAATAATTTAACCAGCAGTATTGCTCATAAACTGAGAAATTGCCAAATGTATGCCTACTGAATCATAAAGAAAACTATTTATTTCAGTCATTTTAAGCCCTGTATAATACAATATTCCCATCATATCTGTGTCTGGACTTGGAATATATGTGGTGCAGTTTAGTGACATACAATGAGCTTAAAATACTGCTCTATCGATTCAGACTACGGCTCGAGCTAGTAACATTCAGGAGTTATTTAGTCTGTGAAACGGAGCCACGTGAGACGAGAGCGTTTGATCCTGCCGTGGATCCCTGCCCAGGAAAAAGGCCGCGTTACTCCTGAGCTCCTCCTCACCTGGCCTCCGTGACGGCCGAGACGTCAGAGCCGAGGGGGTGCGGCCGCGGCAACGTGCCGGCAAAGCGAAGGTCGACGGTGCTGAAGGCTCGCACCGCTCCGTCGGCGCAGCCACAGAAGATCATGTCCGCCGACAGAGACAGAGACTGGGCCGCGCCCGTCTGCGAGGAAGGACACCAAACAACAGGGACAATCAGCTCATTTCACAGCGCTAAGGTAACGATAAAGGTCACAGGAGGTCGACGAGGGGAATACATGCGTCTTTATTGGAATACGTCCAAACACATCCTGCACCGTTCCTCGCTCCTGCTGCTAATCCCTCTTTGATCCTCTGACAGAAGGCCGGAGCAGGAGTCACACACCTTCATCATCATCTTCACCTCTTGATTAAACACCACAGCTGGACTCTGACCACGAGCACTATTGGTTTTACAGCACGACGTAATAAATGCACACATTTACCGTTGATTTGACGCCGCTGAAGGCTAATTAGACGAGTGAAATATCCCGTTAATGGTGACGACGGCTACTGAATCAATAAAGAACAAAATTAAAAACCAGCAGCGTAGCATTTACGGCCTTTCAAAGTAAGGAATCTGAATTTAATGCTATGACACCACTTAAGTTTTCAAACCAGGCGTATTAATGTCAATCTTATAAGGAGTAGTTGGCAGCAAAAGGATTGTTCTGGCGGTAGAAAAAGGGAATTCGACTCCAAGTAGTGCTAAAGCTAAGAGAGGGTTACAACCTACATGATTGGCACAACCTTTATTTAAAAGAAAATTAATTTAAATTAAATAAGGAAGTACGCTTATTTACTTTCTTGCCAAGAGTTCGATAAGAACATCGATCCCACTTTCAGCTACAGGCAGGAGAAAAAAATAAAATCCACCTAAAACCACAACGTGTATTTAAAAAAAAGATACTTCGTGAGCTTCAGAATTGCTGGAAGGCAGACTTTTTCCCCCTTCAGACAGAGCCGGGCTAGCTGAGATATCACGGCAATGAATGTTAGCGCCGACATTAGGTGGAACGACACGGTCCAATCAATATCCCCTGCTTCACTCCAGTATGGGATTAATAATTCATAAGAGTAGTGGCGGCTAAAGAGCCCAGACAACTTATTGTCACTGTCGGATACTTCCTGTGAGCCACTCACCCGCAGGTCCACCCACTTGTCCAGCATCCTCTTGCAGTTGAACTCACACAGCAGGCCGGAGGAGGTGATGCAGAAGGTGGAGTCAGATGTAGAGCCCCGCCCACAGGCCACATCACAGAAGAAGTTGTTCCTCAGCTCCCCCAGCAGCCCCGAGCGGCCCAGCAGGGGGACAGGAGCGCTGGCCTAAATACCACAGAGGGGTGGGAGTTAGATGATGATTTACACTTAAAACACAGTTACTTTCTGTGTATGTCTGAAATGTCTGCACACGTTGTAATCTTTTCCATTCTTTTAAAAGTAGAACTTCTTGGTGTGAAAACAAACGTGTGTGACTTGTATTACCAAATCATTTTCCACTTCGTTATCTGATTATTTGTAAATCAGTCGTGAAGTTGTGAAGACAACTGTGTGAAGTTCACCGACAACGAAATAACAAATAAATGGTAAGTGTGACAAAACCAAACTCCCACTCGACTGCGATAGTTTTTATAGCATGGACCAAAGCAATGAAGGTTTTCATACAGCGTAAAAACGTTTAGTAGATTCTTCTGAAGGGAGCGGAAGACTCGAAGCGGGACTTAAAGCAAAGTTGCATCTCACATGGTTGACACACACACACTTTATAAAAGACATAAAAAGATTACCTTGCTGGTCTTGCCGTGGTCCAGATACCAGAATTTGACATGTCTGTTCCCCACAGTTACAAAGTAGGAGCTGTCCTCAGAGAAAGACACACCTGTCACCTTACTCGACACCTTGTTGGCAGCCACGACAACGTCTTTCTGCAAGAAAACAATACATGCTAAGGACATAGCATTCATGTCTGTGCAGAGCCGGGTTTGCAGTCTTTATGCTTAGTTACTAGTGGTGTAACGTTAGCAGTAGTTGATCCTACAGATCCCCCCCCCCCCACGCATGTGAATCGCAGATTAAATACACAATTTATCAATCATAGTGTGAAATTAAGTTTTCACAAATTTAAGTTACCTGCAAAATTCGGTAAAAAGAAAAACGTCATAAGGAGATCGATAATGCTACATTGCATTGAAAGCGGCTAACGTATGCATTATGATGATAAGTTCAGTAAAACTGAGAAGAATAAATTATAACATTATCATGGTGTGTTCAACTGTAATCTCGTAAAATGCAGTTTTTGGGGCGAGACACTTGAACAAATTACAAATAATTTTATGAAAATAATCACTATAGATGACTATAACAAAGTAAAATGATGACTTTCAGAACTTTTAATGGTTTACAGTTACTTCAGGACGGTTGAAATAATTTTTGAGAGGAAAAAAAAAGAAAAAAGTCTGGAGCTTTGTATACCTGCTGCTATAACAAAACAATAAAAATAATTTATACCTGCAGCGCTAATTTCCTACAAATGTTGATTTAACATAACAAGGAGTGTGTGGGTGAAAAGGCAGAAGCTAAATGCCTCATAGCTTGCACCGATATGACAAACACAATCACGTGTCGGCATCAGCCTTGCCGAGAGGAGCTGACCGTTGCAGTGAGGCGTACCTTCCACACCCAGACGTTGACCATCATGTCATGCTGGTTTCCCACACTGACAACGTATTTGCTGTTGGGGGAGAAAGCCACGCAGGAGACGCCATATTTGTGCTTCTGGAGCTCCGCCACCTGTCTTCGGTCTGCCACGTCCCACAGTCTCACCGCTGGCAGGTGACCGCTCTGGTGAAAAAGGGATGTGGAGAGGGAGTGAGTAGTTGACATTGATTACAGAAAGGGCTCCTTCCTATGTCTAAGTGCTACATTGTGTTGGTTTTGTTGTCTCCATTCTTTCAATCCGCTACAACAACACAGAGTAGTCATCTGGCAGTCGAGTCTATCCAGCTCTCTAAGAGATTATCCTCTCTGTCCTCTGCTCTCTGTATTCAGATTGACCCGCTCACATTATTCTCTCTCAGGGATCAAAGGGTCGGCGAGCTATATTTGTGTGGCCTCTAAATTTAATACGGCAGAAAGACCTTTCTAAGGTCATAGTTAAGAGGAAGGTGAGAGGAAAAGCAGCCGGGATGCTGAGAGATGGATGACAAGATTGAGCTGCATACAAAGGAGATAGAAAGAAAAAAAAAAGACAGAAAAATAGATATGCATGTCTGCTGCCCGCCTGTCCTTGATGTAAATCAGCTTCTGTTTGGTGAATGAGTATGTGTTTCTTATCCGATCATTCGCTCAGGAATTTATTCTCCTCTTTCAAGGCTTTTAGGAAATCCTGTGACTGTGACAGCTTCTGATATATTAACATTTGGCTTGGAGGAGTCGTCCTGTAAAATTGTATATTTAGTAGTTTAATATAAAAAAAATCTGTTCCGTAATCACTTTCAAGAATTCAAATAGCGCACTGTGGATAGTCTAGAACATTTAGAATTAGTTTTCTTTTAAATTGCACCCACAACAGACTTCCCTCATCGCATTTGGTCTTTTGAACTTCGGCCCACTGTGCGCTGATCCACTTACACTCAGAAGTCTTTAATCGGCTTTGATTGGCTGGGGCGGATTAAGATAGTGCGCTGTGTTGAGGCACACCGTGTAACTACAACATAACTGCAGATGCTCGACTGACACATTGCAGGGGAACATGCGGGAACACAGTCTTGGGCCTTTCTACAATAAACTCTGCATGAGAACCATTAACAAGAGACTGCAGGCCCTCATCCTGCTGGGTTATTCTCAATCATTCTTAGCTCCTTATACTGTGGACTACTGCAGCCTGCAAGATGATGAATAAGGCCAAACGAATAACGTAGCTTGACCGTGAGAAGACTCACCTCTCCTGTGACCAAGTACTTGCCATCAGTGGAGAAGGACAGAGCTGTGATGGTCTTTCTGTGAACAGTGAGAGAATTCGAGAAAGAGAGCTCAGCGTGTCTCACGCTTTGACAGTTTAACGTTTAAATGCAGATTGTATTTGTCTTCAACTCACCTTGACGTGTTAATAATGTGGCGCTGTCTCTTCTTCTTGGGGTTCAGCAAAACTACCACACACCTACACAAGGAAGAAGAGAATCAGAATTCACCGTATGAGGTATGTGTTTTTGTATACATTCCTTGTACTGAGGTTATAGTTTAAGTTGAAAATCCCATTACCAACTTTCAAAAGTTTTTGAATATATTTAGTTAATGTGTTTGCAAGAAATGCAAACACTTTCCCATGGATAAGTGGAATACAATTAAACTGCCTTTTCACAGTGCATACTTGTGGTATTGCTTAACGTACTTACTGATTATAAACTATAACCTTTTAAACATTTAAGCTCTGATGTAACACAGGAATCCACATAGCTAGCTTAATCTAACTGTTAATAGCAACTAACAGAAGTAATGTAAATGTACTAATTTCAGTTGAAATAAACTTTATTCTGTGACCTGTTTTTATATTACAGCACGAAAGACCATAACACTGTACTTATCCATGCACTGTCTCTTCTGGATGTTTATTTCTAATATATTAATTAACTGTGAAGGACAACATATGGTGGTCTGAAGTTAACGTTATAAAATTACAATTACTGCTACAAAACCGTTGAAGCATTGCTGAACTGTAAAATAAAGACCCGAACTGTGTGCGACCACATTTGACAATAACATTGTTAAATTATTCAATATTCAAGGAACAGTTTGACACCTTGGGAGATACACTGGCTACGCTTTCTCTCCGACAGTTAGCATAGATGGGTATGGACACATCTAGCTATGCGCTTGAATAGCTTGAAGCTATAGCCGGTTAGCTTAGCTAGCATAAAGACTGGAAACATAATTCACATGACACTGCACAATTAAAGGAATTGGTAACAACCAGTTAATTTTTTTAGCTTTAGAGGTCCTGGTAGGTGGCGTTTGTAATCTACTTTGGAACAAAGACCAGCTAGCTGTGTCCCCTTGTTTACAACAGTGTTTAAAGCTAAAGCTAAGCTAATCGGCTTCAGGCCACAGCTTCAGGCCATAGCTTCAGGCGCTAGCTTCTGGCGCTAGCTTCATATTTACCCTACAGACATGAGAATAGGGTCTTCTAAGTGCATTTCCTAAATGTCAAAATAATCTTTTAAGATAGGAGTATAAAATGAAATTGTATGTAAAGGAGGAAAATAAACCTAAACTTACAACAAAAGTAGAGAAAGTCTTGCTTCATGATGTGTTTATGTTATTTAGCCTGCCCCTTATGGTTCATTCCCGTTTGATGTAATTATTATTTTCCATATTTATATAATCCGGCCATCACCGTATTGTTTCCTACAAATAAAGCTTCCTCTTCACAACTTGTTTTGAGAGCACGTGGAAACTGCATTCCTGGTGCCACAGCTTGTGCAGATTAAGACTGAGAAAGCAGGTGGGTTGCCAGACTGAGCACAATTTGGGAAGTAGGCTATGGCTTTCTAAAATCTCAGTCAGAACCACACACACACACACACACACACACACACGCACACAAGGCCACATTCACGAACATGCACTCCGTGACACAACAATACAGTAAACAGCCATTGACCTTCTTAGTATTAATACAGCTTTGTCAGAAGATTTGAGAACAAAACAAAAGAGGCTCAGTGCACTGTTTCTGTTGGTACAGTCAGTTTTCACCCTGGTGGTGCAGCAGCTCTGGATCTAAATCCTCCAACCTGCAGCTCACATTTCTCTCATTCTGCACTGAGCTAAGTTAACACAGCCAGAGTCACTGTTGGCACAGAATTAACAATACCACACAACGCTCTTTACATCACTGAGAGAGTCAAAGGAAGCCTCCCCGGGGACAGGATAAAAAGAAGCTTTGGAGTTTCTCTGATGAGAAAGCCCACAGAGCTCTCCTCCTCCGCTCCTCTAAGATAGTGCAGCGATAACACACACACACACACACACACACACACACACACACACATGCAAATCTGCACACGAAACGTCTGCGTGAGGCAGATATGACAGATGAAGGGGAAGCATGGAGCGGTGAGAAGTCAAACGTCAGAGGTTGAGATAAGGATGCAGACGTGGTCTCTCTCTCTCTCTCTCTCTCTCTCTCCTCTTACCCTGCAGGATAGGCGACTAGTCCAGATCGGGGGTCACAAGCCAGACCGCTGTTTCCTGACGCTGTGATTCCAAGCACCTTCTCCAAAGTCACCTGTAGAGACACACAGCGGGGGGGTTTGTTTTTTTTAGGAGGATTTAATCACAGAGAGACGTGAAAGCAGAGCTGTTTGACGGAGGGATAAATACTGGACTCAAGGCATGCAGGGATGTAACTAAGCACCCGGTGATGAATCAAAGACAGGAATAGATTGGTTTGGTTGCAACATGTGAGGACGATAGCTAAGGATCAACTCATGTGTCCTCTCTAATTCTGCTGCTATGCTTTCAAAACACTGACTTTCACGTCACTTTTAAGATTTAAAACCAATGATCTCCGTGGAATGTGATAACTAAGAATTCATGATACATATTTATATATGTTGACATTTGTTTTTCAGGGTGTTGCATTGTAAAATGAATCCACAAACTTAATACAAATGAAAAGGTTCCTCTAGTAAATAAAAGGCACAGACACATTGTCCACTGTGTGGCGTTCCTCCGACAAACACTTTTAATAAAATGCATCCACCAGCAAGAACAAAAGGATTGTCTGGAGTTTTAATGGAATCGGTTGGAGGAATATTTGGGCGAATATCTGAATGCATAATGACGGAGATTTTTCCAGTATTTGAATAGACATTCTAGTAAACAGTGAACACGTGCCTTCTGTAATCTTGCACTTCGAGAACTTTGATAGATCATTTTATTGCATCTCACTGTTGTAATCCAAATACATATTGATTAATTAGTTTGTGCATGCCTGCACTGAAACTTTGGATTTGTTCCACATGTACTTACTTTCTCTGTGACAAACTATTGCGTCTGACATGGACGAGGTTCATCAGACCATAAGCTTGAAATGTGTTATAGATATTATCATTTAATGTCTTGGGTGTTAGAGATGTAAAAACAGATGTAAAAGATCTAGTCATTAAACAGAAGATGTGACAAGACATGTCTGTCTGTCTGTCTGTCTGTCAGGTTAATTAGTCTGGAGTAACATAAATGCACCGGAGTCTGTGGTGTCCTACCTACAAATATGAAATATTAATAGTGAATAATATAAAGCTTATTGATGATGAAACACAGTCTCAACCCAACTATTTTAAGCTTAACGTTTTCTAATTAGTGTCATGAAAGACTATCACTTTCTAAAAAAGACCCCTTTTATAAAAAAAGTTCAAACCAATGACTTCAATGATGTTTAATACATAATTTACTAGCCGATGTAGATGAGATAAAACCATTAATTAGAGCAAATTTGGGGTTTCCAAGTTGAGAGAAATCAATTTGGCTGGTGTTTATAATTTATATGTGGTAATAATGCAGATGTAAATGTTAGTTATCATTGATAAATGCTCTATAAAGTTGTTAGTAGACTTTTGGTGCACATTTTCGAATTTGCTGCCCAAAGGTTATTACTAGTAAATGCTTTATTCACGCTAATTAACACATTAGTTGCAACTTTTTAACACGTTATAAAGGGTGTCTTAATAGAAGGTGGTAACTTGTCCTCTTTAAAGGCAATTTAGAGTTTTGATCTTGTAGTAAATGTCGCAGTTTCTCATGATGTTTGGATCGATAATCAATATCTAGAAGTAGAAGAAAAACAGCATTACATGACTGCTGTGTGTTGTTTGTCTGTTTGTTTACTCACTCTCTCAGTCTGCTCTACTCTTATTAAAGAGGGATGCATGTGGTTAAATACCTTACTGGAGAGACTCTCTCTGCTGCTCTTCTTGTGCTTGATTGACGGGGAACGCAGCAAATTCCTGATGCGACTTTTGATCGTGAACCCATCGCCGGGCATCTTGTCTGGTGGTCACCGCTCGCAGAACTGCTGACTGTTGAGTGAATGCAGGAGGCGGGGAGGAGAGAGGGTGGGGGGGGGGGGGGGGGCTGCAGAGGTGAATAAGGAGCCTGTAGACTCTCCACCCACCGCAACGCAAACTATGGAGGTTTAACAAAGTCGGACAGTGTTGCTGCTGCAGGGACATGTGGACGCTAATCTCCTGAGTGGGTTTACTGTTCTCCCTCCGCTGTCTCCTGCCGCCCGCCGCTTCGCATCAAGCGCTCCTCCTGCAGCTTCCCACCACTTCTGGACTGATGTCAACTTGTCCCAACGCTGAGATTTGCACTGACAGAGGAGGGGGGAGGGAGCGGTGGGGGGGAGGGGGGTGGCCTGCATGCCATCATTGGATGGATCTCAACCTGCACCGGTCTCGTGATTACATCAATGATTGCTGTTGTGTACCTCAGTGATTTAATAGGATTACAGAGAGAAGACAGACCGCAGGCAGTCTTAAAGCTGCACGGCCGGTATTTGGGTCACAATCTTTTGTTGGGGCTGCTGATTGGACGATAAGAACGTATCTTTTAAATGCATAATAGTCCACTTGTTCTTTTAGACTATGTGCAAATTGGCTTAACTTAAAGTCATTTTCAATCTTCTTTTTGTTTGGTGTAATGAATCATTAAATCGACCAATCAGATGCTGAATAGTTCGTTTTTTTCCTAACATAGTGTCTCGCACTGTCCTACTTTATCTAACATACATTCATTATCATCTAAAGTCAGGTTACAACAGTATCTTAAGTCTGACAGCCTTGTGTTTGACATGTGGCATGTGCATTGAAAAGAAGCACGTGCTGTGCCTGATTAGGCTTCCTGTAAAAAACAGACCACGCCCCTCGATGACGCCAGACCAATCACAATCACTGTAGAGAACTTCCTGTATATGTAATACAGCTAATCACTATTAAACTTAGGGATAATAAGGACTGCAGATTTTATTCTTTTTTTTGCAAAGTAAAAAATAATTAAAAAAAATCATATATGTACATAGTTGTTTTTTTACAAAGAAATAATCCTAACAGCGGTCATTCTCAAAAAACGTTTAGGAAACACTGATTAATAGTAAAGTTGCAGTTATTAGTCAGAACACCGAAGCTGTACGTCGTTGCTCTTCACCCTCGAATTCTATCACAGCAGACATGTCTGCTCTAAGTGCTGACAGGACAGTTCACTGAGGTGCGTTATCATGGAGAAGTGATTAGGCGGACTGATTTCTTCTATTGAGTGTGATCTGCCCCTTATTTCTGCTGCTACGGGCCGATTTTTAAACAGTTGGGTAATACGCTTCAAGGTACAAGCCTACACCTGTCTGTCTGTCACCTGTCTGTCTGTCTGTCGACCCTCGTCTACCTGCATGCACGTCTGTCATAGTGGTTTAGCGGTCTGTCTGATTTATATAGTTCACATACTCTGCATGCTTTGTTTTGGATGGATGTTTTTTGGTGTCTAACAATGCAGCACAAGTCTTTAGTGCATGTTTCTATTTAACAGTGATCCCTCATTGTATCAGCTTTGTGTTGAATTTGAGAGCCTGTGTTGTATAAGAGTCTCCTGAATGATACTATTAATGTTCTCACTTCTTGTTTCTGCACGCATTGTAAAGCGTCAATATTATATATTATATATATATATATATATATATATATATATATATATATATATATATATATATATATATATATATATATATATATATATATATATATATATATGTTCTTATATTCTGTTTTTAGGTTTATTTTGTAACATCTGCCTCTTGGGACTAGAGATGAAAAATAGCGTTTTGGCTCTCCGGCACATTTACAGCAATGTTTTTATTATTAATGTGCACGGTCCCTTATCAAACAAACCAATAAATAAAAATAAAGTGTTTTATCTTCCAAGACAAATGTTTCTTCCTTTTACAAAAACATAAATTCTCTTCTTAAAAGACAAGAACTTAATACAAACCGTCTGATTTAGTGACTGAGAAGTGCCGTAGTAAATGCATGTAGTTTTTATTCATTTTAAAGGCCACATTATTTTTCACATTTTCAATTCAACTGAAGTAACAACCAGTGTTTCAAAATCATCCACAAAGTACACGTATTGCGATTAAAAAAAAAAAAAAAAGGAAAAGAATACCATATTTACAGAAGGTTATTTTCATAGATACAATATATGGCGAATAGCTTTTTTTTTTTTCTTGATTGCTTCTGACACAGGTTTATGTGCACATTACTGAGCTCACACACCACTACTGCTACCATACAGACGACAGCAACCAAATCATGGGTGGTTTCTACCAAAAAACATAAAGTGCTACTACATACGACTTCCACCGAGTTAACGGAAAACTTTCAAAAAAGGGATACAAGCGTCAAACTAGCTCTCGGTAAGAAAAGACATAAGTTAATGAAGCAGTTGTCTGATTGAACTTACACTGAAAGGCTGAACGTGTTGGAACTGTAACCTGTAGTCGTGTTTCTATTTGCATAGGACAGATCAGTAACTAATGAACTCAACAAAAATCATGATTTGAATAAAGCTCCATTTGTCGTGAGTAGGTGACAGAAATGCATCTTAGAAAACTTATCGAAGCTGAATGTGGGAGTTTATTATTATCGTTCATACATTCAGCAGGTCAATTAATGCTTTCCCTTATATTATTTATACCAAAGAACTCCTCTAGTACAAAAAAAAGGTCCACTGAGTTTTGTGCCAACACACACGTGTGTGTGTGTGTGTGTGTGTGTGTGTGTGTGTGTGTGTGTGTGTGTGTGCGCGCTTCTGCAGCTACAGGAAGATATGACGACTATTCGGACTCCGATTCGGGCTCAGACTCGAGCTCTGGTTCCAGTTCCTTTTCGACGTCTATCCAGGAGCGCTTCTTTGCACTGGGGAAGTCCTTTCCTAAAGCGCCTCGGGTTAGCGGCCGAGATGCGTTGACATTTCTGAGCAGCGGGGTCTTTGCGGGACCTTTGGAATCGGGGCTTTTTAAACTGCGAGAAAGTCGGACGGGGCTGTCCTCCGTGGAGTTGGACGGAATACTTCCCGCATGCGCAACCGGAGGACTCCACAGCTGCACGGACTTCTTCTTCGGGGGCCTTCCTTTGCCTCGTTTCGCTGGCGCGGGGCTGTCACCGGACGTTCCCGGGGAGCCCCCAGCTCGCGTCTTGGTCACCTTCGAAGTCAGTTTCTCGTTTTGTCTCTCTTCGACCAGAAGAGACGTTTCCCTTTTTCCGGCGTCTTTTACCACCGGATGTTTTTTACTCGTACCGGCGGGGGTAACGGGGGGCCTGCGGGGCCTGCCTCTGCAGCGGCTGACTGCCGGAGGTCTGGGCTCCGGCTCGGCAGAAGTGGGAACTTGTTTCACACGGTTAAAACTCAAGCAGGCAGTTGGCGGAGTTGTGTTCAAACCCACCGCTGTGCCCCCCTCCTGGCCACTCTTCACAGCTTGCAGAGCCACCGAAGGCATGAGGATTGATTTGTCAAGGAGGGCAAGCTCAGCCACGGGGGCCGTTACACCTGAACGCTTTGGGTTAATCTGTGACGCTGGTACAGTCTTCTCTTTCTCCAAAATGGGATTGCCTCCTAAATCTAAAAGGCGGTCAAGTTCAGAACAGCCGTCGTCTCGTTTCACCGATGATTCCACATCTAAAGGTTTCTTAGTAGCCGGAGAGCTAACTTCCTCCTCCTCCTCTCCTGTCTTCCTGGGTTCCATAACCGTGAGTGTATAGAAGCCATGACCAACTGTGAGAAGAGGGGGGGGGGGGGAAACACACATGTAAGAAAATA
The DNA here is from genome assembly GCF_023349555.1 of Cebidichthys violaceus. Taxonomy (NCBI): domain Eukaryota; kingdom Metazoa; phylum Chordata; class Actinopteri; order Perciformes; family Stichaeidae; genus Cebidichthys; species Cebidichthys violaceus. Next base: position 13,328,305 of record NW_027176307.1, on the reverse strand, counting down.
TAATTACACATGTAGATGAAGATCATTTGACTCATGGGCAGAGCGGGATGTCTTAACTTACGTGGTTTCAGAGACGAGGGAAGTATGATTCTGCCGTTTTTGGAGCGAATCAGAGGAAGAGAAAAGGACTGGGCGGGTTTAGCGGGCGGCTTGCTGGATGTGGGTGTCGGGGATGAAGACGAGGCTCCTTCCTGGGCTGCAGCGACCAGAGGTGTAGCCGCGACAGAGCACTCCGGTTGGGAGGTGGGCACACCGACCTGTGCCGGGGCGCCGGGTTTCTCCTGTTGCTCCTCGGACTTCTTCTGATGTTCACCGGCTTGAGGTGAGGGCGCAGGGACCTCGACCTGGGCCGCAGAGGACGCCGATGGGGACTTGGGTGGCTGTGTGCCGGACTGGGTAAGAGCCCTTTTTAGGTTGGACTGAAGCAGGGTCATCAGCTGTTTTTGGGCTGCATTCGTGGCCGGTTTAGGCTGAGATGGAGCCTTGAAGAAGTCCGGCATTAACAGGGGTCTGGGCGGCAGCTTGGACTGAGGAGCAGTGGACTGTAGGAGGGCGGCTCTGGACTGGAGCAGATTGGAGAAGAAGGGCTTCCATTGAGTCGTCTTTTCTTTCACTTTCTGTTTCTCGCAGATGTCCTGCAGCTTGTTTTTAATCAGCGTGTCCGACTTTCCTAAAAAAATAAAAAAAGACAGATCTCAGTCAGAGATGTTACACGTCAAGAAGGATTTTTTTACTTCCCTGTGAAATTCATTTTATTTGGTGGCAGTGAAACGATCTAACCATCATCATGTCAAGCACAAGATGTTTCACACAAGTACCTTTGTTCTGCATAACAAGCTAATTCTCTACGACAGATTCCCATTTGAATAGTTCATACGTCAGCACAAAGCGAGACTCAAGTACAACTAAACTGAGCATACCAGACAGAAGGGAAAGCTCCTTCACGTAGACGGACTGCATCCGAGTCAGCCGCCTCTTCTTCTCCTCCAGACACCTGGACGTCTCAACCAGATTTCGGATTTCTTTCAGGGCCTGCAAACACGACACAACAGAGAAGACAAGAGGGAAGACCGGGAACCAGAGCTCTTTTGTTAAAACTTGTATCATTCTAAATTATTCATCTGTGAAACTGGTTTTGTGAGCAGCCACACATATATCTCATGCATACATGGATTTAGACCTTCTTTGTTGGGAACAGTTACTCTTCATTCTTTTTTTATGCTAATTGGTGGAAAAATACATTCTATAGAAAGAATTACACTTGATGTGGACATTAGAGGGCACTCAGTCTGTCAGTCACAGTTAACTTTGGATTAGTTACTTTGAGATTAGTAATGACTTAAGTATGCATGTAGAGCATGTGTAGAAGTGGTAAATCAAACAAGTTCTAATGTTTACTGCCGATTTGTTTTGCAAACGTTAATGTCAACTTAAACTAATGAACTCGGGGCAGCAGAAAGTACATTTTCTGGCGATGTTCACTACAGTCATAATTATTTAAAAAAGGCCCTGAATACCAGGTGATGGGGTCCTTCATGAACTCACAATGTTCTGCCAAAGTTCAAACTGTTTTTGGTTATTTCACACGATCGATTTCTGTGGTTTTTGTTTCAAGTACCCTCATCTGTTTTTGTGACCCGATCATAGTTTTTCCCTTGTAATCTGTGGCCCATCATAGCTGTGGGTTACTGACCAGTGAGAGGATGTGGAGCCGGGGGGCCCGCGGGTCGCTCTTCAGGACAGTCTGGAGTTTGTCGAAGAGGGTCCGCTGTTCAGAGCGTCTTTGCCTCTCCAGCACCGTGTGGTTCTTCCGCCTCCGGTTATCCTTACAATCCTCCATTTCATCCTGGAATGGAGATGGTGGTAAAGTACAAATAATAGTGACACTACTCTTATCTCACACTTTATATTCACAAGAACAAAAGGCAGATGTTATTAGCACCAGGTGTCAGAATATGAAAGACAGAGGCTGTATGTGTATATAGAGATATTTCTGAAGGAGTATCTGTCTGTGTTGTACCTGGACGTCGAGTTCCTTCGTTGATCCAACAGCAGCGCTGGATTCTCTGAGTGTAGAGAAGAATGGAACGAAACTTTGAGGGACAAAATTCATGCATTGGCAAAACATATGCAGAGGTCCACACGTGGAATATTTGGTTGACATGTATTACCCAGACTTCTGTAGTGCCTTGCGGACAACTTCTTTCATTTGAGCGATGGCCACTCCTTGTCTTACTTCCTCTACGGTCTCGATGTCCACCACCTCATCCTGAGAAAAACCAACATGCAGTTTTTTTAAAATCTGAAACAATAACTACAGCATTAACGGGAGGAGATATGCAGATGTGTTTTGCATTGTCATTTTTTTTTACATTTTTTGAACAAGAAACAAAAAAGACATTTCTTAATCCTCACACTTACATCTTCGTCAGCCTCTCCACAGTAGTCTGAGGAGTTGGAGTCGGAGTCAGAGCTCAAGTCCTCTGAAGCGATGTCCGGGTTTGATTCCACCTGCCTGCTGTTGGTTTCGTCATTCTCCTCCGATGGCGTCTTCACGTCACACAGCAGCTCAGGGGAGGGGCCAGGCTGCACCGATGTGCTGCTGGGTAGCTCCTTAGTCGCGGCGCAAGTCTTCAAACCGAGCCACTTTGCATCCGAATCCGCTGCCGAGTGGCCAAAATGAACCGCGGCATTTTTTTGTGGCCGGGCTTTATCCACAGCAGGCGCGTTTGTAGTGTTCACAGCTTCTGAAGCGGCGCCATCGGCTCCATGCGTCGGGAGCTCAATGAGGGTGAAGCCCCCGGGCAGGGTAACGCCTGGCAACTTCTGGCCTCTGGTGCCCCGGTTGGCCGGAGGGCAGATCCTGAATGAGTAGGTGCCGCTCTGTCCTAAGAAGCTGGGGGTTTTCAGGGCCGGCGATACGGTGAGAGAGACGGGCGAGGATGTGGAGCTGTTCTGGAAGGGCCTGACCGAGCTGCGTAGGACCGAGGTGAAAGGGTCGACGGTGCAGGAGTTGGCGGATCCCTTCGTCCAAAAGTCTGGCAGGATTATCTGAGCTGCATAAAGAAAACAACGCAGGGTGGTGAGACAAAGAAACAACCATCCTACTTCAACATACCGGCTGATTTTTATACATTTAAAGTAGTTTAATCCTAAACATGCTTCTGTTAATTACTTAATATTACATTAGGGCAATTAGCACTGTTTAACCTAATGTTGATGCATCTCAGTCTTTGTGTTTTATACCAGTAACTACTGACAGCAAGCAAGATTAGGGCTTCTGAGCGTAACATGGACACAAGAGTATCCACTTCTCTCCTCCTTACCACGACCGTAACATTCGGTAAATGTATTATTTATCCGTTGGAAACTAGATTTCTGAGCACACTGATTTAGGTGGCGGTGGTTTGATTTGCTTGGATGACTTCAATGTTCAGCAGTAGCTTGTAGGTATGTCTGTGTTGGAGGGTTCTTGAGTTGATTACTTTCCCCTCCTTTTGTGAAGCAATCAGTTTCAAGCTCGGGTCTTAAGCGCTGGAGTGCAGGAACAGGGAGAGACGAGTTTACCTGGAGGCCGTTTTGGTGGCTTCAGATCAGTGCTTTTCCTTGCAGTTGTAACTGGAGGGACCACTGTGCCAGCAGCCTTCATGTGCGGAGCATCGGGAGTGGGGCTTTTGTTAGTAGGGTCGGATTTCCGGGAGACTTTAAGAGAAATGCCGCCGGGGGGATGCAGTCGGCCTGTGACGAATGCTGCGAGGCGGTTGGCTGGATGTAGAGATCCCATGTTCCCCAGCAACAGTCTGGCCTGATTGTAGGATTTACCATTTACCTGTAAAAAAGGAAGAAATACATTGATAGTACGAGTTGACAAGGACATCATTGTTTCCCCTAAAGACTTGTTTTTGGGTGAATCAACTTCCCGTTCATGAATGAGCCCGAGAGGCTGGACAGAGGGACGGGAGGCGGGGTTAAAGGAAGCTTGCACCATAGAAATATACCCAGCCCTAATAGTTATAGTTATATTTAAATGGCATTCCCTTCAGACTGACCTGTATAAGTCCATATGCTTGGCAGCCAACAGGTTTGGTCCTGGCCTTCAGTCTGCCAGCAGGTAACACTCCACTCAGAAACGGCGTGACTCCAAATTGAACATCTGTCTCTCCATTTGGGCAATCGTCCTCTTCTGCATCCATGTCCCCGTCGAAGCTTTTATCGGGCTGCTTTTCCTCATCGCTGTCGTCGAATTCATCTTCCTCGCTGTCGCTGGCTTTCGGCGGTTTACTGATGCGTAACTAGAAGAAGGGGAGGTAGAGCAGGACAAACGCGACATGAGAGCTTATAACAGAGAGGATGGTCTAATAAGATTCATTCATAACCATTTAAAATCGCTGGTTACTGCCACACAGGCGCATTGCTCCTCAGAGACTCACCCTGTAGGTGACGAAGGAGCCGCTGGGCTTCTTCATGAAGATCTTGGTGACCGGGTGGATGTGGTACGGTCCTACCCAGAAGCGCCGAGACAGCTTGTTCTGATTCATGCGCTGACATAAAGCTTCCAGGACCATTTTGCGGTCCTTTACCCACTTACACGCCGACTGGATCTCGATTTGCTTTTTCGCTTCTTTTTCACCGGATGAGATTCCTTCAGAGACCCTTCCTGCCGGGGGACATAATCAATACGGTTGTGTTTACCAACAAATAGCAGAATATCTTCAATATCACACAGTAGGAAACCGAAAACAAATACAAAAGAATGAGGATTTAAGGATTTGAGAACAGAATGATGTTCTTAGTGCATCTTCTTTGGTCCATACCTGCTTTTGTGACCAGTAGAGCGCTGTGGGGCTTCTTGGACGGGTCATCTGCGGTTGTTTTCTGTGGTTTTGCTGTGTTTAGTGCAGAAATATCAAGGATCTTGGGCTCAATGCTGAGTTCAGGGGGAGGCTTGCTGTTGAACTCCCTTACGCGTGCGCACGTCATCATGCTCTCCAAATATTTATACACCGGATCCTTATCCTCTTCTCGAATCTGCAATGAGTTTTAAATAACAAAAAAAAGGGAAAAACAGTGTAACGCATGAATCAAATGATGTTGGCTCTAAAATGTCATCAATGAGATTTCATTATATTTGATTTTACCGGTTGCGTTAGTCGAGCTCCACTGGTGCGTTTCTTCCCAGGAGCCAAAGACAGTGGAACAGTTTTGGGGATGAAGAGTGGTTCAGGATCCACTTCATGAGTGCTGCGGTTCCACAGTCTATTAGCATGAGAGCCCGGGTGAGGCTGGACCATATGTTCCATATTAGTCATAGCTGGGGAGGGATACAAGCATCTCATTGACACGTCTGAGTTACAGAGGGTCGGTGACCAAACCGAGCCGGAAACAAAACACAAATCTCCTCAAAACGTACGAGAGTCCAGTGATAAGAATAGATATGTAGGTAGAACCACAAATCGTAGAGATGCAAAGAACAGAGGATATCAGAATAACTTGATCTTACAGTAAACGGGTTGGATCAGCTCCTCTCTCTCCCCCGCGCTCAACTGCTTGATGATCTTGCGTTTGAAGCAGGCGCAGCCGAACATGCATTCAGGCCGCCGGCAGTGGAAGGGAGCTCTGTTCAGATGCTGGAGACTCGAACACACGCAGCCCAGCGTGCAGAACTCCTGACCGCATTCAGGTCCCGTCGGATTGTACTTTGGATACTTGGTTACTTTCCAGACCTGACTGGGCAGCATCTGATGAAAAAAAAAGAGAGCCATCAAAACTATGTCAAATGTGTGTGTGTGTGTGTGTGTGTGTGTGTGTGTGTGTGTGTGTGTGTGTGTGTGTGTGTGTGTGTGTGTGTGTGTGTGTGTGTGTGTGTGTGTTGAGAGCATTGTTGTCCTCTTACTTAAGCCACGCTCTGACAACGGGAGATTTAAAATCTGGTTGCTTCACACTCACACAATACGGAGCATCTCCACAGATGTTCTTCTCTCTAATCTCAAACATGCACACGCGCTACATGATTTGTAAATAATGGCACATCACACATTAAGAGGATATTATCAAGATTATCGTGCCAGAGGGAGCGACGCACCACCTCCCGAGATCTCACGGGGAAGCAGATGTAAATAAAAACAGACTGACGCTGCGCTACAACTCGCCGTAGTAATCCTTAGCAGTAAGAGAAAAGGCTGAACGAGAGTCGGGATGAGAAAGAGAGCCGCGGTCAAACACAGGTGGTCTATTCTTCAGTGAGAACTGAAGGTGAGATTTTAACTGGCAGTTTTAATATCTGTCAACAGAAGAGTGTGAGCCAACGTTAGCCTCAAGGGCAAGAACATTTACACGTTGCTTGGAAACACTGTCAGCTGCCCCCAGCTCGCCCCTCTCCTCGGCCATTACGGTCCCGCTCGAATGTATAGACGTTATCATCCAGAGTTTAAGTGTTTGAAATGATCTGGGCGGCACCGAGCCCCCTGGAAGAGCGCGAGGCTTTGGAGCAAATTTGACATAGTGGCCATAAGGTGGAATTAAAATGTACGGGTCCGTCATGTCCGTCTTTCCCCCCCATTGACTTGTGCTGTGGAAAGAGACACAGCAGACACTTTTCTTTAAGGAGAATCAACGTTGCCATATTTAAAATCGGTTGTAAAATAGACTAATAACCAAATCTAGAGTTATTCTGCTTCCGTTTAAGTGACTGAGGCGGAGAACGAGGCTGGACCGACGGCTGGGAGGCAGGGTTAAATGAAACGCTAGTGCGCTTGCTCTATGAGCCCCATAAAGCAGAAGATCTGGGTATTATTATCTGAATTTCATACGCTTAAGTCAGACGTTTCTTGCTTCATGTGCCACTGTGCAACTTGAATGAACCGGGCGCCGCCTACAGCCTCTTTAATACATCCACGGGGGTATAATCGACGAGGCTGTGAAGGTTTAGGACTGGACCTGTAAAGCCCTCACATTACAAGACAATCTGGACCGAACATCTGCACAGTCCTGCACAGTCCCGGAGCAGATTCACCAATTTACATGACATTTAAAGTACATCAGCCGCATCGTTGATGTCAAATGACACTGTAAACGGACCCCCTGCGAGAGAACACTTGTTCGGTATTTAGCATACCTGTTTAGTCAGCAAACCAGCCAGAGCCACCGACAGTCGCTCTGCAGTGAGCTGCGTTCTGCTCAGACCCTGGTGCAGAGCTCCGTGCTCCATCTGCATCAGTCTGCGCTGGAACTTAGTGAGGCCTGAAAGTCTGTGTGTCGTCGCGGGGCTCTGCCCAGAGCTCACCGCCGGGCCCTGGCCGAGTCCCGGGAGGTACGTGGATAATCTGAAGAGGCAGGAGGATCTGATTAAAACACTAGAGCAGGATTAAAAGGAGCCCGTTTAGAGGAAACGCAGGAACATGCAACAACTGCTCCAACATTCAAACAGAAATAGAGCCCTCTAAAAGCTTCATTTTATTTTACCGATATGGATTTTGCAACATTCACACCTGTAAGTACACAGAAATATAAAATAAAGGCATCTGCTCATGGGTCACCATTGTCCTAGAGTTTAAGACATCTGAAAGTGAGGAAATGAATAAATATAACCAGTAAAACTAGCATTTTTGCTACAAGTGGAAACTAATCGTAGAAAACGAATCGTGTAAAATGTACGTCTCTAGTCATTTCATAGTCATGTCATCAGATAAGAAACATTTCAACAACACTGCGGCTTTGATGGTACGAGCTTCTAAAATGTGAATATTTGCTGCTTTTCTTTGTCTTTCTTTATCATGGTAAACTGAAACCTTTGGATTTTAACAAAAAACAATGTGAAGACGTCCCCTAAATCTTCAAAATGTCACTTTAAGACATTATCAATAGGTTAATTGATAAATAGGTTAATCCCTGGAAGTGAAATTACAAACACAGGCGTACCTCTGTGCTGCTGGCTGAGTGTGTGAAGATGCAGGCGGCTGTGTGGACTTGATTCCGGCCTGAACAGGGGTCTCGGTGCTGGTCAGAGGAGGAGCCGGTGACGCCAGGGCAGAGTAGAGGAGGGGTTTGTGGGACAGCGGGCAGGGCCTGTTGGCCCCCACGGGGAATTTGGAAGCTGCCTTTCGATGCTTGAGAACGCTGTCCAGGGTCTTCACGTAGCTGGAGCTTTTGACCGGCAGCCGATAGGCCACAGAGTCCTCGCAGTTTGTGGAGAAGGCCGCGGCTCGCTCACTGATGTACTGAGCTTCGCTCTCCAAGTACTCGTCCAACATGTTGCTGCAGAACGCAGATAGGTTCTTCTGTGATCCTTTAGGAGAGGACGAACGAAGACCCTTTAATCCGTCGACTAAAAAGGAAAAAGGAATCAGACACAAGTACATACGGTGGGTTTCAGTACAGTTAATCACTTGGTAATTAGTCCCGTTTGCATGATAAAAGAGACACTGTAGCTGCAACATGAAGCTTACCGTCACAGCTGGAAGGAGACGTTTCTTTGTTTCTTATGAACTTGTTCCTCCATCCCTTTATTTTTGTCATGTCACTTGTCTTTCCTGTCCGTGACATGAATCCTTTATCTGTGACGGAATCAGCACAACAGCATTCAATGTTGAAGGGTTTATTGGTTTCAGTGCTACAGTAGAATAAGAGTTTCTCAGTGTCTTCTTCCAACGCACATTACACAAATCTACGTATATTTGTCATCAATGACATCGACGACTCGCCCCGGGCCGAACGTACCTTCAATAAACATGCTCAAAACGGTCAAAGATCAGTCCAACTTACCAGCAGGAGACAGAGCCCCAGCCTTGCTCTCTTCTGGCAGGTTTGGGGGAGGAAGCGGCAGAAGAACCCTGAGATACTGGAGGTCGATGGACTTCATTGGGTCCAAGGAGCTCAACTTCATGCCCACTAGAAAACAAAAATGATCAACACTTTATCACTTTGTCTGGACTGCGTAACCGCTGGGATGCGTGTCTGTATGAACTCACCCTCCTGCAGCACAGGATGGATGACTTGTCCGTGTTTGAGAACCCGGAGGTCCTGCAGCAGGATGGCCTCCGAGCGGACAATCTTCTCCTCGTCCGTCTCTGAAATCACGTCCGCTGTGATGTTTTCAGGAGGATCGTGCACATGACATTCGAGTCATTGTTAGTTAAAACGAGGTGACAAGAGGTTAATGCTTCAATAACGTAGCTATAACATCCACAGTATAACAGCTCAGAGCTAGATTAGTCAGTCGTTGCACCGCTTACCTTTTTCCTTCCACTGCACCGGTGTCAACGGGGATATTGGAGACGCTGCCGGTGTGCTATTGGCCGGCTTGTCCCCGACGTGAACCTCAAGAGCTTCCTGTCACATTTAAAAATGATAAAAGCTTTAAAAACACCCTGAAACATTTACGACCACGCAACCCACAATCACGCTGGTATTCAACAACAAACCCCCATCATCAGATACGTGCAGAGCAACCGTTGCAGTCATTTGAGGCGTTCTACTAAATTTTCTATGGTTTTACCTTCGAGGTAAACGACACAAACAGCAGGCCCTCTACATCATCCAGCTCTGGTTGCATAGCGACAGTCAATGATGGGCTGTGGAATACCGTGGGGGGGGCAGCAGCTGCAGCTTTCCAGTCTCTTCCCCGCGAATTGGACCAACGTCTGTTGATCCTCTTCCTCCTCTTGTGGTACCCGGGTGACGATCCCGGGGTCGGCGTGGAGACGGCTATCGCAGCCCGAGGTTCTTCCTTGGGCTCGACGAGCGGACGACGATTTTGGACGAGCACGAGCTCGCCGAGGGCATGCTTGCCTCTCAGACAGTGGACGTACGGGTCGTCCTTGGTGGAGGAGGTAGTAGACATGATGGGCTTCAGGACCAGTCGGGTCCTTTGCTCATTGGAGAGAGAAGCAGAGACGGCGGGAGTCTTTGTGCTGGAAGAAAAAGTTGAAATGACGATCTCATTCGGTAATTACAGTAGTTTAACTGGTGGAAGACCACCGTTTCCCCTCTTCTGTGTATGCGTTGTTGCGTAACACGTTTACATTCTAACATGCCCCAAATCCTAAACCTGTCATGGGTGACAAAAGTTGGAAGAAAGACACAACGTTGAGCTGAGTGATTGATGACTTTCAGCCATCGGTGACAGGCGATCGGCCAAACCGGATCTCTGCAACGCGACCCAATACAACAGCCCTGCAACAAACGCCGACTTTGAAACTCCATATAATCCAGAATTTTGGTTGTGAATTCAAATCACTTTTGTGGTGTTGTTCTTGTTAAGCAAAAGACCCGCTTTCAGATTCCCCTGAAACACTGCACTGGACTTCATATGTGAAGATGTTCAAGTTATTCTAGCCGCCTTAAATATGGAGGTTTCTTAAAGTGACCCGACAGAATCCATCCTCAACATGCTACAGAGATGAACAATTGGGTTCCGGTTACTTTGAAGACTTTGTTTGCATACCACAGTTATAATAGGAGGATTTTTCTTTAGGTATATCTTTTTGCGTACGTCTTTGTGTCTGTATTTCCCCTCGTGTACAGGTGAGGTAAAACAAACACTAAACACAGAGCATCTGGTCCGTGTGCATAAATGCTTGTTAATATTCTGCGGCTAGTGTGACATCAAATAAACTAAACCAAAACAGTCAATCTGACAACATTAGACATCAAAATGCAAAACTTTGAAAGAAAAATGCATCGTGAATGACGAAAAAAAGCTTTTCCAAAAGTCAAATACCAGATGTAGAAACACTTCCTGGCCACTTTATTAGGTACACCGAAAAAATCTAAATCTAATGCAATCCAGTGCAACAGCTCTGTCACATACTCTAAGTTTACAATGGACAGCTTTTGTGTTTATTACAGTTGTTGTACTGTACTGCATTACATTGGGTTGGGCCAAACATCAGCAACACCTCGAGTGGATGACCAGCATGAGGCTGTTGACACTCGACGCTGTTTCAACACCGGCTTTATCTGCAAACTCCACAGATTACATCTTCTATTCAGAGACAACAAGACGGATAACAGCTTCATCACCTCCGTTTAAAAATGTCACGGAGAGAAAAAAGGAGTTGTATTCATCGATGAAAAGAAGGATCACGGCAAGGAGCTTAGCTGCTTTAAATAAAGTCAAAAGAAGCTCGTTGGATTGTTTCTGCTGGGTCTCCCTCTGAAGACGTGTCACTTCCTGGATAAAGAGACCTTAAATGATATGCATTACCACCAGAGAGGACCACCTCTGTGATTAAACGGTAATAACCCGTCATTTGTGAATATTAAGAAGCCTCTCATTGCCCGTCTCCCTGTAGAGTCAACAGTGCTGGTGTTGTGCTCACTCACTAAGGCGAGGTCAACAGGATCTTTATGTGAAACAAAGAGGGGCATTTTTGTTCAACTCCATGTGGCTTTGTTGGCATGATAATATGAATGTTATTATTATGTTTTGCATAAAGAACAAAGGCATAAAAACGAGACATAAACTCACCTCAGATCCACAACCTCCTCCTCCTCCTCCTCCTTCTCATTGGGTTCAGCAGGTGTTGAAACAGCAGGCTGAGTGTCCATCAGCACCACAGGTGGCGCCTCAGTAGCGACCCGGATCAGCCGGGTGTTGTTCCCGTCCTCCCTGAAGCCTTTGGCAAACGGATTGTGATTAATTTTCAGCTGGGTGATCCGAAAGTTCTGATAAGTCGTCACGGCCATGAACTCGGTTTGCGGAAAAGTGAAAGTCATGCTCTCCGGTCCCATAACCACGGGCTGGGCGGGCGAGGGTACGTCCCCGTCCGGGACGGGTATGACATGTAGCCGAGGAATGTAGCGATGCATGGAGTTTAGGATTATGTGACCGTCGAGGTCTTGAGGATGGTTGGTCAGTTTGAGTTTGTAGAAGGACACCAAGGTGCCCATCCACTCCGAGCCCAGACCGGGGGAGTAATGGTGGGAAAACGCCCGGATCAGACCCTGGCCCTGGTGCTCCGCCGGTCCGGTGATCTCCCATTTGGTTGCGCTCCAGCGGTACTTGTACGGGTCCGACGGAACAATGGAGAGGACCAAACTGTACTGCCGGTCTGGCTCCAGACCGGACAGGCGATAGCGGCAGTACGGGAACATGCGGCGCCCCGGTTTAGTGAGAATCATCTCCGTTCCACAGCCGTAGAACTGCTTCCACACGCTGTTGTTCTCCAGAGTGACACTGACGCCTTTGAAGCTCAGCACCGCGGGGAAGTTATTCACCACGCCCAGTTTGCCATATGTGGTAGATGGCAACACGGGCGACAATATGCCGACGAGGCTCGCCCCCGTGCCCGTTAGGGGGTCCGACGCCGACGCTATACGTGAGGTAGCTGGGTTTGTTTCAACAGGCGGTGTTGCGGCCAGCTTGGCTGGGCTGGCTTCAGCAGGCGAAGAGAGAGCCGAGCTGCGGCCGTTAATTGCCACGGAGACGGCTTTCTTATCAAGCCTCGTCTCGCCCGGGAAAGGATCGGGTCTCGCCGTGGTCGGTTCAAGAGGAGTCGAGGACGGGACGGTCGTGGGAGGAGCGGGGATGTTAGTGGAGCTCCCCTCCTCATCCTCCAACGCATGGGGGTCCTCCATCGATGTGGGCTCAGAGGCGGTGGCGGCCATCACCAACGGCTGTCCCGCATCATTTGATACCTGACGGAGAAAACAATATAATTATAACAATGTTAACTAAACAGCACAGCAGTTAATTAAACATAAGGGATGAAATCAGACAAAAGCATGAAGACGGAAGATTAAAAAAAACGACAAAATCCATTACAATGCATCCCCAAGCACAGCAAATACCAGGCAAGTAATGTAAACAATTTAGCAGTCAATACATCCAAAAATGTGCAGTTTTACTTTAAAACAAAGGTTTAAAAACAACCCTAGTAGTGTTGTTTACTTCATCCTCAAGAACTGACATTTAAAATGAATATATATATTTCAGCATTCATCAGATTCAGCGTTGTTGTGCCACAGTGCTACCTGTACTGGCAAACATGCTCGAAATCAAATATCATTCAAAATGTAAACAGTAAAGCGTGGGTTTCTCACGTGGCTGGTTGTGTGAATGTGTTGTAATCTAGAGAGAACACCAGACCACATGTCTCATTGTGTCAAAAAGCCATTGCATCAAACCAGAGCAACTTAAATAAATCAGCTACTAATGGATGAAAAATGATGATTTATTTACAACCACGGGCCATATCATACGTGGTTCTTCTAGGAGCTAGTGGAGACTCCTTTCACTGAGTGAGGACATGTAAAATATGTATTTATGAACTATATTATCTAAAGCTGGACAGAATACGCCTGCAGAAGAGGGTGATTGTGTGAATAAATAAACCAAACTAAGACAGAGACCAGGTGTAAACAAGTAGCGGGAATTAAGAAAAGACAACACCATAAACAAACACGCCCCCATATATACACCTTTGGCTTGCAAAAACACTATTTGACTAACAGTAAACTATCAAATGGCACATAGGGAGTTGAAGTATTATTTTTTTTAAGTTTAATATATAATTTCTCTACTGAGAAAAGTGGACTTTGTCTCCGCGAGGTGTGACCGACCAATAGCCTGCCTTGTCTCACACAGCTGAGGACATGCATGGCTGAAACGCTCAGACGGGCCCGTGTTTTTTTTTTTTTTTAAGTATCGATAACGCCCTCAAAACGGGACATTTTGTTTTCTACCTGCACGTGTGTACCTGATGAGATCTACCTCCGTCGACGACAGAGCACGAGCTAGTAACGTGAACGGTTTCCTTGACGTCCTGCCCTCTCTGGGTCAATTTAATAAACACACCAGCACACAGATGCTGTGCACTAAAAAGGTGTTTACCGGTCGAACGAGGGCGTTAAATCGGTTGCTACCGGCGTGTTTACCGCTCAAACTCCCAGCTGTTCTCCCCTGTAACTATTTTGCATCCTTAAAAAGAAGAAGAACCAGCACACACACACACACACACACACACACACACACATACATACATACATACATACATACACACAAACACACAAGGCCGCCCGCTCCTCCACTCACCAAGTTGGAAAAGTTGCAGGTTTCACTAACGCCTCACCTTTCCGTCGTCGAGGGTTTAGAACGCCTCGTGGCCCTGCGACGTCACGTCAACGTTTACGGTAAAAACTCCACAACTGTTGCGCGTCGTCGTCGTCGCCGTTTGAACGGGGGCCTCGAGTGAATCCCTCGAACGTGAACACAAACTGGCAAATGGAGGCCGAGAGCCACGCCAAAGTGTGCTCGCATCGACCGACCGACCCCGAGCGTGCACGCAAGTGAAGCCAAAGCGCATGCACAAGATATCAGCCACCCCCCCCCCCCCCCTCTCTCGTTTTCAATGGCGCGTGATTCCCGGGCCGCCAGCGCGAGGAGGAAAGCGGGAGTCCACCATCCCGGAGATCTTTTTTTTTTCTCTCGCTTTGCTCCCACCTCGAGCTCAGTCCGCGCGCGCAGGACAACTCTCACCAAGTTTGCGCGAAAAACGTTTTGTTTTTTTAAATAATTCCTGATATGAACGGACTTTTATCTTCCTTTGCTTTTGTATTTCGTTCACTTCTTATCTTATTCTCACCCTCTCATACAAACACACACACTCTCCTCTCTGTCCCTCTCGCGCTCACACACACACACACACACACACACACACACACACACACACACACACATCCGTGCTCTCGAGCGGTGACGTCACACGTTCACCATGGCGGTTGAGCTCCAGCAGCCAATGCGCAGGCTCCCCTCCCGAGGACTTTACCGGACAGTTGTGTCATCATGTTGCCGGTGGGTCTGAGACTTTGACCCAAAAACACCGCTGACTTTAAAAAAAAAAAAATAGCTTGTAGTAGTTAATGCCCCCCTCGTCACAATTAATTAAAAAATGGACCCGCATATTCTAAATCAATAACTTCAGGTTTACCTTTTCAAAAAAATGAAGCCGCAAAACAACGTTGACTGGCTTTGTTTCCTCTGATAAGATGGCGGCTAAATGCGAAATATGCTAAATACTTTACTCAAACAACTCAATCTATAACAAAGAATACGCTTTAATTTAAATGTGTAAGGACAGCTGGACTCACTGAATGCCCCTTTTATGGGTTTGTAATATATCTATTACCGGAAGTACATCATCCACCCAAAATAATGTCTAAACGTGTGAGATATTCCACATATTTGCCACCAAAAGCTCCTGCAGGCGACACTGGACTGGTCACTGACTGTAGCTCGCTGTACAAGTGGACTGATCGTGTCTTATTATGACTGAGAAATAAAAAAAGATTGTGTTGGTAAATTTAAGGAACAAACGAAATTGAATGAAGATGGTTCAGTTCGGAGGGGGGTTGGGCTCCAATGGCTCGACGTTTCAAGTAAAACATATTTCAATAAATAAAACGGAATAAATATGAGGAGCGTGCATCACAGCTGTTGTGCATGAGTGTAAACATGGGTTTGACGCCAAATTACATTTTCTAGCTGATTAAGTGAAATATCATCTGAGTTGTTTGTGTTTTCATGTGAAATAAAACACAACAAACAACACTACATCTCTTAAAATATTATGACCCATTGTAGGGTTATAGTTCGTCCCACACAAATGGAAAAGCTGAATTATGTCAACATCAGGAGTGTATGTTTAAACCAACAGGGCGGGGTCTAACCAGGAGAACTAGGAAGTGGGGGGTAAAAAGCCCACGTGAACCTACCGATCTTTTGTGTTCCACGTGGGGATCTCGTGCCGACATGCTGCTGCCACGTTCCTGTTGTGGAGCAGCAGTTTATCCTAAAACCTGTGCAGTTATGTGGCTTTGATAAATTATAGAAAAAATCTATGTATTTGATAGTCAGGAATATACATGGAACGGTTTTTACATGCTGCTTCCACATGTCATATTAAGACAGTAATCTGCAGGAGGCAAAACCTCCCATAAAAACTCAAATATTAAGATTTTATACCATAGTCATTTTTCCAGTAACAGGAAGTTGAAATGTTTTCACAGGAACAGACAATTTATTTTAGTGTCTAACATGAAGGTATTTGCTGTACAACTTCAATATTGGATTATATATATGGAATATCTTAAATAATGAACTTCTTTTCTGGTAGAAAAATAAATAAATCAGGATGTTAGCCTACAATGGTGCAGACATATAACAGCTAAGTCTAAATAACACTTATTTTTTTACATTTTAATAGAAAAAACCCACATTATTACTATTTAACCATTAACTTTTGTGTTTTTAATATCTGCATTTGCTGCATAACAAATCACACTTATTAAAGAGTTTTTAGACTCTTAATAAGATTAAGACTCTTTAGTAAGTGTGACTTTGTTTTTTTTTACTTCCATAACAAACAATACAGAGTATATAGACAGCTACCTAATTGTAATGTCACTAATGTAAAATCAGAGGTGGCAGCACAGACAAAGAGCAGAGCACAGACTTTGAATGGCCTTTGTGAGCTTCTGTCACAACTGTCAAACCAAATTTAAAATTCCCATGAACAGGCACAATATTTAGTCGATCATCGCCTCTTTAAGACTGGTGTTAATAAGGGACTGCTTTTGAGTTTAGGCTGTGGACATGATACAAAAGGGATCCGTATTTTGTCAGGATTATGTTTAAAAACCCAAATTAAGATGCCAAGACAGGAAGGAAAATAATGACCAATTCTTCAGAAGCTTTCCTTATCAGACACTCGTACCTCATGGTGTTATTGAGTATCTTCTGTGGTTCATCATGTAATTTGAGACTGTAAAGTTAACGTTAAAGTTTGCTGTGGGAAGCTAAATCATTTTACAAATTCAACCCTGTATCAGCAGAGATTTAACACCAATCTCCAAGCTCCTACATCTAAATACATCTAACTAAACTGGTCACAGTAAAACCACCAGGACTAATATTTGACACATCTTTTCAGCGATGTTACAAAAGCTTAAACTGCAGAAGAGAAAAGTGAAAGGGGACAACTTATTGTACTGCAGAAACTAATTATGTTGGTGTCTGTGCACAAGCGTTTCTATACAAATGCAGCTGTTATATGAGGAATTGCATTGAAAAATAAGCAAAACAGAGGCTATTTTGGCTCACACTGCACCGCATGAGATTTGCTTGCCCTCCTGCGACTGTCGGGCTGTAAGAAAGCATCTCCAGGAGCAAAAACATTTTGTTTTTTCAGCCTAAAGAATGACAGTTCTCCAGTAGTTTTGTAATAAAAAAAAAAAAGGCTTTTGCTATAAGGCTGATTAAACTGTTTTCTTATATAAATATGTAAAACTTTGGGACTGAAAACTTTTGATTAAAAAAAATGGCAAAAGCTAAATTTGTAGCAAAGTAACTTTTAAAATTAGATTTAATCAAAGGTCTAAAATTGCAACAAAGCTGTAGAAAGGTAATGAAATGTCTGAGCATGAAAGCATTTCTAAAAATAAACCTCTTCTCTCCCCGAACTAACTGAGCGACTTCAGTATCATAATATCACCGTCAGTTTACAACATGTAATTAAAAATGGCATATTTTGGCGAGCAAAAAGCTTTTAATTATATTTTATCGCTAAAAACAATAAGAGCTCATCCCAATTTCAAAAACATGTCCGGCCAGAAGGAAAGCTTTGAGTTACTTCTTCTTAAAGTTCTTGAGAGAGAACAGGTTATTCCCGATCCCGTAAACATACGGACTGATGGACGTGTAGGAAAATGAGATCAGGAACTCCGCCTCAGCCCAAAAAGAAAAGTCTGTGGGGCTAACAGTCAGCTGGAAGATCAGGTAGAGAGTCCAGTCCAGCTGGAACAACCCCATGGCTGCCAGCACAGCTACGGTGCTTCGATGGAGATTCGAACCTCTGCTCCTCCGGCCTCCTGACGCCGGTGTCACCTTCGTCCTCTGGCCCAGCAGCACCGCGATGATGAGGCAACCGGTCACTGTGACGACGGCCAGAGGCAGCAGGTTGCACACCAGGAGGAACAGGTATTTGTACACGGCGTTGAGTGTGGGGCAGTAACGTTCACTACACTGGAAGAAGTCCAGCGGGCAGCTACTGCCGTTTCTTGAGAAGTTCCCCGTAGGGCCTTCGGGGACGATGATGAAAACGGGGAGACTCAGCAGCGCGGCGAGCAGCACGCAGACCCCGCTCGCCATCCAGGCTGACCTGATGCTGTCCAGGTAGATCGGGAGGCTGGCCCTCTGGTTGGCATCTCTCAGCTTCTGCTGGCGGAAGACGCTGATGAGGACGGTGAAGAGGATGCTGGCAATCTCCCCAAACTTCGTCAGGAACTTGAGCGAGCGACACGACCAGGCGTCGACGCCGTCGGAGGAAGTCCGGAGGGTGATAACGTCAAAGACGGTCACGATGAGAATTTCCTCCAAGTTGGCTGCAGCCAGTCCCAGGAGAAACAAATCAAAGGATTTGACTCGGCTGAACTTGGTCTGGATGATGGCGAGGATGAGAAATACATTACCCATGAGTCCTATGCACAAAATGAAGACTCTCAAGCCCAGGAGGTTGATGGAAAAACCATCCATCGTTGAACCTATAAGCTGGATCACACAAAACAAGTCTTGTATGTGTTCCTCTTGCCACAGAAGCAGACGGAGATATGACTTTCCAGCACGGAGAGAAGTTCTGTATCATCTCTTGTGACTGACCAGACACCCTTTTTATGAAGTTCTCAAAGGTGGCAAAAAACGTGACTCGGTGATTGGCTGTGCTCATTATAGACGGGAGGCTGGAAACATTGAAGGCTGGGAGTCATTAAAGTTTTACCTCTGAGCTTTTCAAAGCTTCATCTTGAGACCAGCACAGTGTAAGATTTAAAGCAGGGGTTTTTTTTTTCCACTGGCTGACATCACCAAGTGCAATTCCTGCAAGAGCTCATTTACATCCTTTGACACTTGTTCCTCGCCTCGTTTTTGTCATTTCGTGGTTTAATTGGCATGCTATATATTTGATTTACCACACACAACTGTGCAATACCCCCCAAATAAAATCTACTAATAACATCTTTTTTTAACATCTCCCCCATTAACTACTCGAGTAGTGTTTCTCCACCCATTAATTATAGGTGTATAACAGTGTCAAAGCCTTTGCTGCCTCTTCAGGAAGGTATTGAGATACTGATATTGTGATTCCATTGCTGGATTTGAAAAAGAGCAGTGATTTAAATGGCGTGACCTTAAATAACTGGTAATATCCACCTTGTATACTTAATTTACCAGTATCTGTTTTGAAAATTTGCATTGTTTTGCAGAAATCTTTGTAGCTGAGGCTACAAGTTCACAGTGTCAGTTGTGTCTCCAAACACAAGTTTCAGAATAAGAGACTCAGAACACTAAAGAGTTGTGAAAGAAGGACTGAGTCAGTTGCAAATATAGTCACTTTGACGAACCAATACAATGAGTTTTGGATGAATATCTCTTTCCCTTAACCGGAGTGGCTAAGACTTTTAATGTAAATAATTGAAATGTCATAAAGAGTCTGTGTTTATGTGTGTGTGTGTGTGTGTGTGTGTGTGTGTGTGTGTGGTGGACAAACAGATGAACAGACATGATGGGACAGGGGCTTCTGGACCCTTGCTGTTCACCCAGGACCAGTTCATGTTCCAGCTTGTCTCTTTCCCTCTTTTAGTCGTCTAGTTAGCAGACTTTCTCTTCAATCAAGCCCTGCATGCTGACTTAGCCTAATTGTGAATCCCACTGTGTGTGTGTGTGTGTGTGTGTGTGTGTATGTGTGTGTGTGTGGACATGTGTGTGTGTGTGTAATTAAGGATAAGCCCTACACTGGCAGTAAATGGGTAAACTAAGTGTTACGTAATGAGCCTGGACAGCTTAGTAAAGTCCTTTTTCCACCATTCAATAATTATCAATCGGAGAGCTGATCAAACATTTTTCATTGTTTCATTATATTAAGGTGCAATATAGTTAATTTATTGCTTAATAGCTTGTGTTTTTTATCAGCCATTCTTTTTTATTGTAACGCCGTTCCAAACCATAAATCACTGTTGTTTCTAATACAGTGAGATGTAGTTGGAGTTTTCCACATATCACGTTTGTTGACCCACATATTTTGTATGTAAACTCACTGGACTGTGTTTTATGGAAAACCCCAAACTATAACCCCCTTATTAGGTAGAACCGACATAGATTAGACATGAACAAGTCTACAGCCACGCTAATGAATTGTACTTATACACAGCAGAGCTTTGAGCCAAATGCTAACACCAGTAACATACAAGTGACACAACTAACATACAAAATAACAACGCTAACAATCCTATTATCTCCTTTTTAGACAGAACCGACACCGTTTTTTGCTTTGAGTCGGCGCCACACACACACACACACAAAAGAATTAGGGGTTAGCACATAAACAAACAGCCACACTAGCGGTGTGTACTTTTACAGAAGTGCTTTGAGCCAAATGCTAATGTCAGTACGCTAACATATTCTCAATGACAATGGAAACAACGCCATAATCCCCCTAATTAGAAAAGGCCAACATTGATTTTTGCTTTGGGTTTCCTCCAAAAATATATGTATATTTTCTGGGTTAGCATATAAACAAGTCTACAGCCATGCTAACGGCTTGTACTTGCTTGAAAACCCAGATCCTGCAAGATAGAGAAGAACCAGGGGCACCTTATGGAGCGGAGGAATCGTCACAAGATTTACAAATGCAGACTTTATGGCAAAGTTTGTAGTTATTTCACTTTAACGTAAAGTGAAAGGGTCATTGGGATCCAAAGTTAGCAGCTAACGTTAGCAGCTAAACTAGGCCTTTGATGTAGTCGTGCCACGTTATGGTGTTGTGTGCTTGATACATTGGCTGTGCGTTTGGTTTCTGAGAGGATTGTTTTCTTTATTATTTTCTTTTTTGACTCAAACAAAACTGCAGTGAACACATCGAGGGACCTGCTAGATATTAATGCTGACTTGCCTCAGTTCCTCCCTGCTAAGCAAAAGTGCTGCATAGTCTGTGCATGTACGGACGGGTTCTCACCCCAATCATGGCCAGTGAACTACAGGATTGAGGGACTTGGTCCTTTAACTTCAGGACTGATAAGGAGCAGGAAGGAGCAGCGGCTTGGATTCAGAAAGCAGCAGGATGTCACTGTAAGAGTTCTCACATTCGCAATGCTCCCACACTTCATCAGTTTGTTGAACATGCGCTTCATCTAAATCTTTACAGGGAGCTGAAACGTATAGTGCACCAACAACCTGACTACACTCTCCCAGATGTGCGAGCCGAGGCCACGCCCTGGAAGAGGGAGGGACGCATCTTGCATCTTGTCGGCTGAGCAGAAGAACCCGAGTATCTCCCACAGGTCTTGTTTAGCTACAACACCACTCCGCATCAAATCACAGGTCAGTCCCCCTTCTTTCTAGATCTTCTTCCAAGATTCTTTCAGACTGGCAAAGGTAAGACATGTTGACCTCTCTATGCTTTAACCGGTTCATGGTGGTCCTGTCCCCTCATATTCCAAATACTTACAAGGAGTGACTTCCAGACAGTAAAGTTCCCGTCCAGGCCGCTTGTCCTGATGTGGTAAGTTGTTCGCTTGTGGTAGTATGAAATGTAATAACGATTATCTTTGTTATGTTTTACCAGGATCACAGAACGAGAGGGTGTGGCGATTAATTATTTAAATATGGCTATTTAATGGCTATTTACCACCATTGTGACATTAAAATGATACTAAATGAGCTGATATATTTAAAGTACAACTGTTAAAGTAGCTTAGTAATTGTCTGTTTTAATCGGTGGGCTTGTTTAAGCTTGTATTCATGTATTAGAATATCTTGCACTCTTGGGAAATACTTCTGTGTCCTTGACGACACCCAGGAGGCGTGGGGGCTTCCATGGAGTCCGCCATGATGCGACGCCATGATTCTACAGCAGCCCAGAATGGACAAACTAAACACTGGCTCTAGCGAGCGCCCTTTGGGTTTTCTACATTAAATAAAGGTAGGGATGGGTACTTGAAACTCAGGATTAAATGGGCCCCAGTGGTAAATAATCAAAGACCGGAGTATTGATAAGCCCCGAAGTTACTGGTGCTTTTGCACTTTGTAATTTATTATCACGCTGCAGCGAGCATCTCCTCAGCTCTCTGTGTCAGGCTGAGCTCCTCCAACTACACACACACACACACACACACACACACACACTAATACACACAAGTACAGACACAGAACTAAGTCAGCATACAGAGCAGAGGCAGAGAGGCTGTGGTGGAGACACTGAAGTGAACCAGGGGGAGTGAAGATTATTCAAGTTGACGGCAACTTTGCTCGTAACTGTTAAACATTCGCGAGTAAAAAGCCAATACTCTATCAATACATCTGTTCAACAAGCAGGAACATGATCGAAAGCAACCCCAAAATCAATCGGCTCCATCTGCATCCCTCATCCACCACAGCTATGTTTACACAAGCACAGCGCAAAAGATCGGCCAAAAGCATTTTTTACGAACAAGATTAAAAAAAAAATCTGTCCGTCTGAAGTCTGTTGAGGTTTAAGTTCTTGTAAACTTCTCTACTGGCTGAGACAAAGCAGGAGGACAGAGGACAAGAGGATGATGTCTGTGTTCTTCATCATTTATAATCATTTACTTAACTCAGGAATGGTATTGATATTTTAGATTTGTTTCCAGTGAGATATTAATGACTTTATATAGTGACTTTGCTGTTGTAACCATAAATGTCGCTGCTCTACAAACACTATTTTGTTGTATCTAAATTATTAATAACTTCTAATTCAGTTTTTTTTTATTCTATATATGTTTTCAAAAGCAATTATTTAGTCATGAAAAAGGACAGAGTATTGATGAGAGTAGCTCCTTGTAGTAATAAAGGCCGCCGTAGTTCTCCGACTCGCTTAAGGAACGAGTGAACGGAGGTATGTTGTTGCTTGCAATCTGCAAACTCACCAGTAGAGGCCAATAAATCTCACTCTGTTCCTTTAAACAAGGGAACTACTCAAATGTTAAAAAACACTAAATGTATGTATCTAAATACATATGTCGTTGCTCTAATATGAACATTGTAAATCGATTAATTTATCTTCTACTAATTAACAAAAAATGCAATTCTGTCTCTCTGTTCGTACCAAAATCCACGCGTGCAAATTGCCCGCTAAGTACTTCCTGGAACTATCTTAAGTCTACCTGAATCATGTGACAATCGAGCTTTTTGAACTTCCATTTACGCGACTCCCTTTATATACAGTTTCGGGGTTGGGATTATTATTATTATTATTGGTTTATATGGTTTGGTGAGATGACGCAATTCCAGCGTAGCTCCGCCCACCTTCAACCTCTAATCAGAATAAGTGAAAACACCGATGTGGATTACAGTAATCCAAAAAAAATCTGTGTGGATTCACAGTTCTTATCACTTGTGAGATGAACATTAATGACTCTAAAATAGATGAAGACCTCCACACTTTGGACTTTTAAATGTTATACTGTCTTTCAAAGTACATGTGATGTTAAGAATTGCAACTATCCGAAAAATTGAAATAATCCCATTTCACTGATGATATTTTGACTTGTCACATCCAGAAGAAAAGAGGTGTGAATTAAGATTAAATTGCTGTGGAACTTCAATAAAAAGAGAGCCATCATTAAAGACGTCGTTAACGGCTATATGTCAAAATGTCTAAATTAATGTCTTAAATTAAGGTTTTTATTAAGTTCTTGTACGGATTGTTCAAAGTAGAGACTTGGTCTCGGTCTATAAGTACTGCAGACCTAACTTGATTATGATCTTCATAATTTAAAGTCAAACTGGGATTTCAGACTAAACTTGGACTTGAACGATGGCACCTCAGCTGCAAAGCTGACTAAGATTTCATATAAATGTTAATATGCTGCAGCAATCAAAATGAATCACCTTCCATTCACTTAGTTAAAGGTGCTTAATTCGATATTCAGAGCATGAATATTGCAGCAAACTATTTTGCTGTGTAAAGATATAGCGGAGTACTGTCTACCTGAGCAGAGAGTAAAGTCACTCTCCTTTTGTGTGTGTGTGTTATAACGCCATCCTGACCAACACCACCCACCCTCCGGCTCCCCCCAGGTAAACACTGTGAGCTCCGTCAGCTCTTTTGCTGTAGTTTGAGCTGCTGGCTCAGCCGTCGCCATGTTGAGAGCTATTAAGAGCCAATCAAAATGCTTCCAGTCTTGCACCTTTTAAGCTGCTGTTTAACAAATATATTACTTGTGCAAAAGTTACATTTATAATTTCCAGTTCACCAAATTAAAATGTGTGTTTGACACTTGAATTATTACAACACTTTCCTGCGGAGCTAATCAAGTGCGAAGGTGTGAATAGTTTGTAGAGGAGACTGAAAAACTAAAATGCACGGTTGATTTTGCGCATCCAACAGGGCGTGCGCCATGTCTTGTGGTTTCAGACTCTACTTTTTCACCACTCGAACGCTTTAACTCCACAGCCACAGGCTAACTATTGTAGTGGGTTCAACTGCAACACCAGCAAGCATCGACACTCAAACGTCCTGGAGCACGTCGCCGAATCTCAGCTGCAGCAGTGAGTCTGCAACACAGAAGTTCATCTTCAATGGGGGTTAAATGGAGACGTCAATGCACCCCCCCCCCCCCCCCCCCCCCACCCACACACACACACACACACACACACACACCCCACTTTGCACGCTTCATTGTATCCCCAAGAACCAGACTCCTGTGCTGAAAAACTGAAAAACGATCTCGTCCCAGGTTGTCAGATTGTCAATTAGTTTTAAGTAATTTGATTAACTACGCCTTTATTTAGGAATAAGCTCCATGAGCACAACGTAATACACAGAAGCTTCCACAACAAAAAGACAAGATTAATAATGCTGGGCCATGAATTCAGGACACTCCCTTGGTTGAAATTGTATTTTATGGTGAATTATCCTAAAAAAATATTTGAATTACATGCAGTCAGTGAACCTGCATGAGTTCAAGGCAGTTGCCTGGATTTCTTGTCAAAGTAAAGCCTCCATAACGCTTTGCTGTATTTGTTTTGTTCACAACTTACACAACACTTGACTTGTATGGACGTTTTATTTCTTACTTTATTGTTGGTCGTGGGTACTTTTTACACACATATATATATATATATATTTTAGATAATACTTGAATTTACTCCTATTTTCCACTACTTGTGCACACAACAGTAGATGTTATTTCTATTACTGTGTATGTACATCATCATGCATACTTGACGAAATAAAGCTGATTTCTGATTCATAAATCTCTGGTTTATGCTTTGGGGATCATGCATGATTATAGGGTAAATATACTAAACCGTGTTCAATGTCATTGGGAAATAATAATTGTGTTGGACCCACGCTTGCAACCTTTTGGCACGGAGCCCTTGCAAGCAGGTCTTCCTGGTTTGAATATTCTCACTTAAGAGGCACACGGGTTCGCGAACAGGTGCTCCCAGTGACAGTCATCACCGTGTCCAATTAACGCCACAGAGACGCCCCCCCCCCCCCCCCCTCACACCCACCCACCGCCCCCCTTAAGAAAGTTGACGGGGTGGGTCCCAAAAGAGGCAACCCCCTTAGCCTGCAGTTACGCGTGGATACCCCTTTAAAAGGCTCACCATGTTGCCATCACATGCTCCAGCACAGAAGTAGGATGAGGATGTTCTTGTTGTTATGTAAAACACATTTATTTTTGTTTCTTAAAACGGGACCGGAGAGTCTGCTGAGGATTTCTTCACTTTTGCGTGGCAGTAGGGGCCAAACCACCACCACCAACACCACCACCCCCCTCCACCCACCCCCCAGTCTATCAGCGCCGCAGTCATGTTGTGCTGCTAGTTGTTGTTCAACACGCCGACTGGTGCGCAAACTGAAAAAGCTGCGTGCGGTGTTAATGCCAAGTGGCGGATATAAGCGACGTGTGTGCAGGCTATACGGACACCAGCAGCAACACGCGAAGGGTTTCTAATTCTTCTTCTTCTTTCTTTCTTTTTTTTGAAGCCGTGTTGGCGTCGCAAGAGTGGATGGGATATAAAAAAAATAAAAAAACAACAACCATCCCGGGCGAACCCAGCTCTTCTCGGAAAGGAGTGCTTGCGAGAAGAGAGTAGTTTTGCTCCGTCTCTTCTTCCTCTCTCCTCTCCGTCGATATTTTAGAAGAGGGCTTTTTTTTTTTTCCTCCTCTCGAGTGGAGTGGCGACACATCGGCGACATTCGGGTATTTTTTTTTTTTTTATTTCCTCCAGTTTGAGCTGCATCGGTTCAGCAGTCGGACGAGGCTGACTTGCCGTTTGGAAACCATAAGGTTGCCCACCGACTGGCTCCTCGCACCGTTTGAAAAAATTAGACGAGATAGTGCCCGCCACGCAGAGAGAGAGAGAGAGAGAGAGAGAGAGAGAGCGAGAGAGCGAGCGAGAGAGAGAGCGAGAGAGCTACGTTACGGTAAGTAGCGGCTGCTCCACATTATCTTTCCTCATTGCTTTTTTTTTTTTTTTTTTTTTTTTTGCATTCAGGCAGAGCATAAGGGCTTTGCATGGCCAGCTTTCCTCTTTCTGTATCATGTGTGTATGCTTTTTAGTCATGTCTGGAGGACGTTGCAGAGGCAGATAATGGCCATGGTGATGAAGGAGATTCCCAGGGAGTGGTACTCAGTCGGACTGACCGTGCAATGTGTGTTATCATAGCCTCACCCCCCTCTCTCTCTCTCTCTCTCTCTCCCTCCCTCTCTCTCTCTCTCTCTCTCTCTCTCTCTCTCTCTCTCTCTCTCTCTCTCTCTCTCTCTCCCCCGTCACCTCCTCCACCACCACCACCAGCAGCAGCCTCCAAAGTGTAATGTCAAAGCGATAATAGTGCTTTGTCCGCGGAATAGACTGAAACAAGGTCAAGGAAAGGGACACAGCAGCCTGTGAGCTCACTAATATCATGATTGGCTGGATGGATGCGCGATGTGTTCACCTGGATATGTGTGTGTGTGTGTGTGTTGGTGTGTAAGCTGTGTGCGCACGCACGAGGGGTTACAAACTTTACGGCACATAAAGCCTGTGGCGTTTCTTGGTGGTAATAATATCTATTTATCCGCTCAATGCGTGCTCGTATTGGGCCTTTTTTTTCTCTTCTTCTTCTTTTAACGGTCTACTGTTATATGTTTGAACATGAGAGCCACTTTAAAATGAGAGAGGAGGAAATAACAGTGTGTGTCGTTTGGAGTTTGTGTGTGTGTGTGTGTGTGTGTGTGTGTGTGTGTGTGTGTGTGTGTTGCTCCGCTCAGGTAAACGAAGGGGCGTCGTAAAGGCCAACGCAATTAGCCCACATCACAGTTGGCCAATTAGGTCAAAAGGCAGTGACGGATGATAGTATTATGACATCATAGATAAACCTCCCGAGGCGTGGGTAGTCAGTGGATGATCTTCGGCAGGAAAGAAAGAAAAGTGGAAAGAGAAAGGCTCTTTATTTTATTTTATTGAGTGAAGTCCTTTTTGGTCGGATGAGACATGGACCAAACACTTTGATGTGAAGCCAGTTGGATGCATTAATCAGTCCATGCATGCCGCTGATGTATAAAGATACAGAGCTCTGCCTGTGTGTTGACAGTTTCCTGTTTGTGCAGATATTGAACTGACTGGAATTAAATGCAATCCTGTGCATTGAACTCTATTCAATTATACAGTAGCTGCATGTTCCCCTTTTTCTTTCTTTTTTTTTTTAATACTTGCAATTCATGCACTTTTAATATTGGGATAGTGCATCACAAAGTCATGTTTAAATATTTCATCAGCAGTGGTGGGAGAAGTGTTCAGATCTTTTCAACTTCAGTAAAAGTACAAATGCAACAATGTGGAAATATTATACACATATATATATATATATATATATATATATATATATATATATATATATTATTGGGCTGCTCAATTACTTGTGTCCAAATTGCAATAAGGCCGACTGTGGTTTTCAAATCGCAGGAGGACAGATGTTGTGGCCTGCTCATCATATTCTACAGACTTTAGAAAACATCTGTCTGTGGTACAGATCTCCCTCAAAAAATCCCTCTGTCATAACTTAAATATGTTTTATTAATGCATAACCTACAATTCAAGCGTAAACCTTTCTCAATGTAGCAACAAACTGGTCAAAACTTAAACAGGAATCACATTTCCAGTATATAATGTACACGGGTTATTAACGTAGAGCTGAATTGAGTAGATCGGATACCCGATCCGGCAATCTGAGTCAGTAGTGGCCTGATATTTGATACCGGCTGGTTGAGGTGGAGCTACTTTACTATACAGGTTGTTTAGGGGGTTTTAAACCTGAGGGTCAGGCCCTTCCAAAGGGTCACAAGATCAATCTGAGGGGTCAGGAGCTGATTAGTGAGGCAGGAACAAAGAAAAGCAGAAGCGTTCTGACACACTAATATCTATTTTGGACGTTGGACTGAATTGATGCCTTTAATGTGAAAATGAGCGATAATCAGTTGCGTTTGTAGTAACTCTGGTACAAAGACGCTCCAACAGGACTGAGACCATGTAACTGTGTGAGTCAGTGTGACGGAACGGCTGTTAATTCAACTTAATACATATTTAGCAAACTCGTTTTCTCAAGTTCAGTGAAATGTAGCTCCCTTTTTATTTTGAAAACTCATGAGACGGCTTTGAATTAATCAAGTTTAGTTAAGTCACGATTCTAATAAGGCAGGGGAACATACTTTTTTTAAATATTGAATAGTAATACCTCATAATTGTACTGAAGTAGAGTATTTGAGTAGGTGTACATACCACTACTGAGGATCAGTCACAAAACTAGATACAATCTTAATGAGAGAGCTGAGTTTAAGTAGAAGTTTGTAACTTATTAATGTTCTTTCTATGTTTTAATAATCACTACTAAGCGACTGCCACCTTTAGTAATTATCTCTTGTTCACACATGAATGACTTGCTTCTTTTTTTGTGCCAGGAGACTCTCTGACCCGCCGGTTTATTGTAGTTGAACATTAATCTTTTGGAGTTTCTTCAGCAGACTTCTACGTCGCCATGCAGCACCTCTTTACCACATGTCCTCTTTGATCCGACACACCCCACCCCACTAAGACATCATAAATGTCATAAAAGTTAATATAGAAGTGTTCGAATGACTCCCACCTAGACCCGCCATTAAATAGCCATACAGGACTAATAACTGAGCCGTTACTGTGAAGGAAATCCTCTGTGAATTATCAATGGATCTCTGCCAACGTCCAAGTCAGACGCTTAAATCGTCACTGAGATTCGGGCCTTTTTAGAGGAACTTTTGGATTAGTGGTGTATTTGTGGATATTTAAATGGCCTGTGCTTATTTAAATGTATTGTATTCTATCACTTTGTATCATCACTCAGCAGTGCAAATCATTTTCAACACTTCATTTAACAGAAAAACCTAAAAGCTGCACAAATCTGAGGCAGTGGTGGATTTTAACTCGGCACTCAAGTACTGCATATAAGTACAATTCTGAGGTACTTGTATTTTTATTTTATGCTACTTTATACTTCTACTCTACTTCATTTCAGAGGGAATTGTTGCAGCCTACTTTTTACTCCACTACAGTTACCGGACAGCTGTAGTTTAGTTTTCAAAATAAAGTGTTGCACATAAAAAAAAATTGAAAAGCTTATCAAATATTCCAAAAAGTAGTGTTATTAAGTACTTTAATTACTAGTCATTTTATTTAGCTGATATGTATTTTTAAGTGTACCTTTCAGTGCAAGACTTTAACTTGTAATAGGATATTTTTCCAGTGTTGTATTGTTAGTTTTACTTAATCTAAAAGATTAAACAAATGTCTGATAAGACTCTACTGTATCTGTCACTGCAGGAGGAAACACAATGCTGATAGAACCTATGGCTCACTGATGAAGGCAGTGCAATATTTATGTATTTGCACTATTACAGACTATGTATCTGTGATGACATTCCCATGAAAGAAAATGCTCTAGTACAGTTTTTCTCCGTTGGAGACACACAATTTTTGAAAACCTGAAGGTCCTGTATCGACAAAAAGACTAAAGCAAACAAACTATAAAGCAAACAGGACTGAAACCTTAAGGATCGCAACTTTAAGCAAAGATTTTGAGTATTTCTTCCACCACTGCACTCAAGTGTGATGAACTGCGGATTGTTTAGTTGATTTTGAAGAAAACTGAGTGCTGAATTATGATGAAACGTATTTGGCTACTGTACACCTGGACTAATCATTTACTACTTCCTAACTTCACTTTTTCACTTTTACCCGTAATGCCACAAAGTGCAACACAACTCCATCTAAAGGTGCCATTTACGGGACGTGGGAGCATTTTTGATTGCCTCTTAACGGCTCTCAACATGGCGACGACTGCGCCGACGGCTCATAAGTAACGATGCTAACAGCGCTAACGGCGCTAACTATGGCAAAAGTGCTGACGGAGCTAGCAGTCTCTGCGTGAGGGGGAACCGGATGGTGGGTGCCACACTTCCGCGGTTGGTCGGGACGCCGTTATCCGCTGTAAGCGCCGTACGAGAGCGGAGCGGCGGCCGTCACCTAGCCAGCGGCGCACGCTCACATGCACTTTAAATACGGTCCAGTTCCGTTAATAGAGGGAGAGCAACTTCTGCTCTGGTAGCTCTTACTCCACTGTGTCTTCACAAATAGCTGTTTGCTGCTATGAATGCTCTGAATCTATTGCACCTTTTTAAAAGTCTTAAGATCTGTGTCACCGTCTGCACGCTTCATTTCATTTGAGTGTAACCTCAAATCATGTGTGCACCCATGTGTGTGTGTGTTTTTGAGCAGCCTCCTGTAGGCGCACCTTCCGATGAGGAGCGAGATTGGCGTCATGGTTGCTTGGTTTCATTGGATCAAGGCTTGTTTATGTTCCTTCGCTGTCATTGTCCTGAAGAAACCCGGTTACCAGACACCCGGTTCCTTTTCACGTCTCTGAAATAAATCCCACCTGCTGGACTGTTTTCTACCACATCCATGCCTCACACATTTTATATTAGAAAACCTAGCCGGAGCAGAAACCCTAACATGCGTGGCACAGTCCTGTCATGGTGATATATGTTTTGATTTTTGTAATTAACCCATGGTGGCCCTTTAAGTATAGAAGCTCTGCCCAGATTATTAAATACATTTTCGATGCCCTGCCACGCTCCTCGTTCACAGTAGCTGATGCTTTCATGTCGGCTCTCAGCTTGAAGCCGGCGATGAGATGTAGGACACCTGAATGAAGAATGTTAGTTGTACTGAACAAGTGTGTGTGTGTGTGTGTGTGTGTGTGTGTGTGTGTGTGTGTGTGTGTGTGTGTGTGTGTGTGTGTGTGTGTGTGTGTGTGTGTGTTGCTTTGGGGCAGCTGGTGAATGTGTGGACAGAAGTTGGATCGCCTCTGTGTGTCACTTTCAGCGATCCATCTCTGCTGAATAACAAACTTTCACCACACACTCTTTTTTTCAGCTTTATATTCTCAGCGAGAGGATGTTTATGGAACCATCGATATGAATCTAACATAATAGGAATGATAACCAGTGTCCAACATAATGCATAGAAGCAAGTCATCTTGTGCTTGTGACTCTCAGCTGTCAGTGTTTTTGACGTATCTTCCTACGACGGTTCGTCAGCAACACGCGTCAATTTCCACTTGTTACACGCGTGCAGGCTTTTCAAAATAAACTTCCGTCTTCACAGGAAACGGCTTAGTTTGGTTCAGGAGAAGATCGTGAAATACTTATTTAGGTTTTAGGCAAAGAGATTCTACCGTAGTGCCGTATCTGAAGTAAGTTAAGTGACAAATAAATCAGTTTGACTTCTCGTTCCCCTGGTTGAGAGATCGCTGGTTGTTGGACCCATCCAGCTCCCTTCCCGCCCGCCCTGTGTGGGCTTTTACAGGCTTTATGAACCATTGAATGAGAGAATTACAACTTTAACTTTTTAAAGTGATTCTCCTTGCAAAGTGTGAAGCATTCAACCCTTGTAGACCTAAACGGTGGCTGTTGCTTCTTCAAAGGAGAACAAAGGATTCATAGTTTTTAAATTTAGTGAGGAAAATAACATCCGAAGAAACTTCTCCATCAGTGTAATCATTTATTCGGCAGACAGACATGCTGTACTTTTGCTGAGTTGTTCTGTGTTTCTACTGGTGACTGGTTGTGTCCTGGTCCTGTCACTGGGGGGGAAAAAAACAGTCAAGGCAGCTAAGTGAGGCTTAACACCTGATTACATGTTTTACACCGCTCTCTCTCTTTGGACCACGGGTTTGAAGCTTCAGTTCTGCATTTTGTCCGTCACCCTCTTGGCTTTTTGCAACCAGAAGTGATACAGGAGGATGCATCCAAGTACAAAAGAACCGAATGAGACATTTATAGGCGACCAAAATGCTGCAATTACCTTTCATGAACTGACGACACAGTGTGAAAGGTTAAAACGTTCTGAGACAAAAACACGGACAACTCCCAGACCCGACAACACCGCTGTCAGGACCTGTCAATCACCGTGTAGCCCCGCCCTAAAACATCCCCTGCTATATTGTCTGTTTGACTCTAAATGGACCATCGTTAATAAATGAACATCATGCTGTATTGAAGAAGACTGTAAACTAGAGATTGAGACCATAAACTCATGTTTACAATGTTTACTGAGGGAATAAATCAAGAGAGAAGTAGAGTCATTTTAGACTAGACTTCTATACAATTGACCCTTCGCAAAGCTGGCCAATCATAGGGCCTCGCTGAGCTCCGTCGACTCTCACGCCATTTAAAAAAAAAAATGTGCCTAATTTTCAGGTTGGTTTTGTGGATTTAGGGCTAGTCGGGGTTAAAAGTTGTGTAATAGTGATACTCGTTACTCGTAGAGGTTGTCAGAAGATGTATAATAAATAAATCATTTGTTTTATGTACTACACTGGCGACTACAGTACAGTAAAGGATTTTTAATTTTTTTTTTTTGGTCCACTTGGAGAAAGCTGAACAAGCTGACGACGCCACATTTTATCACCTCATAAAGTTTTACCATGTTATCAAATTAGGCGTGTTTATTTGGATTTAACTGCGCCGGTGACGGAGGCTTTTGCAGCTATTTTGCCACAGTTTGACATTCCTGTTACGTTTTTTTTTCACCAAGTAGTGGATGTATGTCGTCATGAATTCCAGACTTAATGAACAGCTGTTCAGACTTGGCTGCTCGTGGTTACAGTGTGAACGATGTGACGTGAAGGCATGAACACATTTCACATTCAGTCTGGCCACCTGAGAAGTGTCCAACAGTTATTCCCATTTTAGACCATTTTAAATGTTCAGCTAGTTTAAGACCGATTTTTAGGGTTACAGTTGGTGAAGATGTGTTCTCAGATCTTCATCACATCCTTGTTTTCTAACACAAATAAGTGATTAGTTCCTAATTTAAACAGTACTGATTGGATCGATTGATTATTTGGCTTTTCACAATGTGACAATCACTTGAGTTTCTTTCTCCACATCCCAAAAAAGGCTCGACCTGTTACAGGCACTCTTTGAACAGTTTCAATTAATGTAATAAACGTGTCTTCAACTGTATAATTTGGCCCTTTCAGCACCATTTGTTGCTATTAAAAAAGGGTTTTGAGTTCTGTAAGTAGCAAAGTGGCTGCTTTCATTAATGTCAGGTATTGATTCTTAATGTGACAAAAAAAAAAAAAGCCTTTTAAAGCTTTCTGGAGCAAGAAAAAAAAAAAAGCACCAAAATGCTTTTTAAATGTCAGCTGCAATTAAAACGGATAAACCTAATTTTGTGGAGGGTTTTTAAGTGGTGGTGTGCATGTTTAAAGGGTAAACAGCACCCTGCTATTTTCAGATGCCGGTTCTGTGATGCCAGTTATATGGCTGTAATGACAGACAAGATCAAGAATAGGTGACTGAGGAGTTTCAAATGTTAGTATTTATTTCTTCTAATCCACATGTAGTCAGCGATTTATCAGATTATTGCCAAACAGCGTTGACAGGCGTGAAGTCTGCAGGACGCAGACCTACTTTAGAGCTTTTTAGCGAAGGTGAAGCAACTAGTGTTGCGTCACGAAGCGTGAGTAGAAAGAGGCAGTGCTGTGTACGGACATTGTGGCAAAGTGGAGTTGAGTCACAAGCAACACCCAGAACCTGTCCGCCCTAAACAGAAACCTCTATTGGCGCAAGTGCAGGGAAACCAGACGGCTACACCGCCGCTGCCTCCTCCTGCTCAAATGAAGACGTGCTTCTAGTTGCTGCACCTTATTAAAATAGCTGCCGTGCTCCAGACGCTCAGCGCTCCAAGGTGACTGATGCACCGAGATGCGCTCGTCATTGTTCAACAGTAGCAGTGTGTAATGTAATGGATTACATTTTCACAAACCTGAATGATTTATCCAAAGCTACCTTACATCATGCTGTGGTGGAATGTAACTGAGTACTCTACTGATGTATACGTTTCAGCTACTTACTCTTTACTGCTTCCGCTTTATATTTCAATAGACAGTAGAAGTATAAAGTACTTCTATTACTGTGTATATTTCTAAGAGTGTTCCTTATAGAACCCTTTTGCTTCTGAAGAAGCCTTTTTTTGAAGAAATCAGGTTTTCAATGGTTATTTGTAAGACCAAGGGTTCCATTTTAGAACCCTTTTAATCCAAAGAACTCTTTTTGGAAGAGGGAGTTCTTCAAGGATTGTTCAAAGCAAAGGCACTAAAAGGCAACGCCCACAGCAGAACATCCCCCCCCCCCCCCCCCCCCCCCCCCCCTTATAAAAACTGTGAGTGTGAGCCATGTTTGTTGTGGGTTTCTCAGTTGAACCACCTGGTTGGGTTCTAGATGAAACCCTTGGAATATATACGGGTTTGAGGTAGAACCCCTATACGGTGGATTCTTGTAAGCACCCTGAGAGGGTGGAAAGGTTCTGGATAGAACCACCAGAGATTGTTATGGGTGGAACCATTAGATCCTAGAAGGGTTCTCTGTAGAACTTCTCAGAGAAAGCTTTCACAGAGGGTTCTTGATACGACCTTTGGGTTACGTTGTAGATTAGGACGCGTACAAATGATATGGAGGAGCGCAGCTGTGATTGAGGACACTGAGGTCATGTCCCTGGTATTCCCTGTGGGGAGACAGTTTATGTTCTGCAGTTACAAATGTACACAATGTTGGCATTTATTTTCTAGGTAGATTAAACTGAATCCATTCAAATTTGATCAATGTGATGAAAAGGACTCAGATTATTGCCTCAATCATTTCAGTATGAGGCTTTGAAACATAATTTTGACTATAAAATTGACAATGAACATGACTGGGTAGGAAACTGAATAAATCAAATCCAGGGTTCTAGACCAGCTTAACTAAGACCAGAGTGTATCAAGACCGAGACAAGACCAAGACTTTAGGGGGTTAAGACCAGGGAGGGCGAGACCAGACCGGTGAGAGTCCCAGACTTAAGGACTCATGCAAACCAGAGGCACTCCTCAAATACATCTGAAAGATCCACGTTCCCATAAATACGCCCACAGAAAACCAATGAAGACTCTTCTTCTCTTCCTCTTTAATTGCCGTACATACTGTATGTGGGTATAAGTGTAGCACGAGAAATGTCTCGATAAATAATTAAAGGGCATTGCAGCGGTGAAGTTAATGTGTGGAAATGTTCCTTTTTTGTTGCGAGCAAACGAGTGAATGTCGACGATGCTCAGGCACCTGAGTCGCCTTCCTCTGAGTAACGATGTGGTCGAACCAAGATCTGGAGTTCTGCAGCGCCGGTCAAATCCATGTAATTACCGGATGTTAGAGACTTCAGAGCTGGTGATGGAGGGTTAGACGCTACGGCCCTATTATTAAATATAATAAATAAGATTGTTATGATGAAACTATGTAACCGGTAGCTATACATAATGTGAAGGAGTTAGCTCCACTTCCACCAGCTTAATGAAATGCATCATGAATTCTTTATTTTTGATACGAACATTTTGTTGACGATACTCCTGTACCTCCGGGAAAAAAATCATGCAGGACTTTTGTGTCACGTATTTTTATTGTGTGATATTACTACTGTTATTTCTGAACAGAGCCTAAATACTTCCTTTGGAATGATCCCAGTCTCTTCAACATAGTGAGACATACAGATGATTAATTAAACACTTGTATCACATCAGTACTCGGGTATCGATATCCGGACTGAAGGAGTCAGATCGGTCCATCGCTACCTGGTTCCAACCCCCGCTAGAGAGTTTAACGAAGCCTTTAATTGATTGTGACTTTAACAAAATGCTGATTATTTTGTAAAAAAGTTATTGTTAAAGCACGTTGGATTAATTGATTTCTTAACACCAGCAGGGTCATAACGAGCCGCTTTAAAGTGAGTTTACATCCCTTAACTCATCAGAACTTCTATTAAATGGGAAGCATTTAAAAAGCCATATATCTCCCACGCACCACGTGGGACAATAGCGTCTGTAATGCCTTTCTCCTTCATTCGGATTTCTCCAGACGTGTTTGAACAGTCTGGTGGTTCACCGGTCGTGGTTTGGTCACGACAAAATGACAGGGTGAGGCAGTCTGGAGGTGTGGGGGTGGGGGTGTTGGGGGGGTGACATCCATCGGCCGTGATGTAGCGTCGTGGAAGTTAAATACACGTATAGCGACTTATCAGCCACGGTGTGTCTGTCGGTGTGACGCGAGGCTGGTCCGACATCGCTTCACATTAAGTTTTCTGCAAAAAAAAAAAAAAAAAAAAAAAAAAAATCGGGCATAGAAGCTCAACCAGGAAGAGCTCACACACGCGCGCGCACGCACAACACACACACTCGCAGCGCCACCGACCGTCCTCTCTCCACTCCTCCCCAGCTCTCCCAGTTCACGGAGCTCTGCCATCGCACCAGTCCGGCGGCTTCCTCCCCCCCCATCCACCCCTATCTCCCCCCTCCACCACCACCACCAACACCTCCTCTCTCGCTTCACCCGCAGATTTGTTCGACGGTTCCCGGCTGTTGGCAGGAGGGACGCGCGCGTCGGCGAGCCGTAAGTTACCAGCTCGATTGTTTGTTGCTATTTCAACCCCTGAATGTTTGAAGTTGCTCCGACCGCTCAGCCGTCCAGAGAAGAAGGAGCGCAGGAAACCCTTCTTCTTCTTCTTCTTCTTTTTTTTCCGGCTTCGTGCACCAGAAGCGATACACACGGGCTGGGTGTATGTGTGTGTGTGTGTGTGTGTGTGTGTGTGTGTGTGTGTGTGTGGAGAGGGGGGGGCTGCTATACGTGCCATACGTGCCATATCCTCCCTAGGACCGGGATCAGAGCAGCCACCGTGTCGGTAATAAGGAATCCGGTTCTAAAATGTGATCAAGAGGTGGTGACTGCCCTTTATTTTGCTTGGTGTGTTCGGGTAGCCCCCCCTTCCTCTATCCAGCCCATATTTAGAGGCTGGCTGGCTACTTCAGATGAGAAAGCTACGTCAAGCCGTACTGTATCCCATCCTGCTGTGTTGCTCAGCCACTGTATGCATCTCTATATATTTACGCATGGGGTATGAATGTGTGCGTTCAGGTGTGCATGTATGCAAACCTTCCTCCACATCTCGGATGGTGTTCAAGCTCAAGGCTGCGGGTGCGAGTCTGAGAAGGAAAACAAACAACAACAAACCAGACTGACCTAATGTTTGACATTCTTGTCCTTTTTTTTTTATCTCTTCTTGATAAAACTCAACATGCCAGCAGCTTCATAGCTGCTCGTCACCGGCTGTGACATGAGGAAATGTTTAAAAATGAAACAAAAACCTTCTGAATCCGGTCCCAACGTTACCCAGCTGGTTTGCTTTCACCTGAAAGGTGAAAGGAGACGTTTTAAACCCCAAAAGGTTGAGGTGTGTTAATTACAGGTGTGACATTGGCTGATGGGGGGGGGTGGTTGTGGCTGTAGCATGTGATCTGGTGTGTTGCACGTGTTTCTTTATTGGTTGGATAATGTTGATTCACTGTGACGCTTTACAGTTAAGACAATTCTGTACTGCTGACGTCTTTATTATAAATGATGGAATTATGAGTTGTGAGCAGATCCAACAATTTTGTTCTTCTTAAATTCGTCTTATTTGAAGAAGTTGAGAGATTTGAAGGCATATTCAGTGTTTCACAAGTATAATCCACAAATTAGGGACTGTATGAAAATGATTAGAGGTGGGAGGGGTGGCAGAAAAAAAGGGGGAGGGGGGGGTATATATTTTAATTTTGCTAAAGTGAAGGCTTTCGTTTGCGCAGGATGACATATCACATCAAACTCCATCTTGTCAGACGTCAGGTAATGCTGCTAGCGGCTGTGGGCGTGGTTTAGGTGTGTGTGTGTGTGTGTGTGTGTGTGTGTGTGTGTGTGTGAGAGACAGTTGTTAAAAAATGGCGTCTCCTGAAGAGGTTGGCGTAGCATCAGTTTTTATCAGATTGTTTCTAGATGCAACATTTCTTTTGGTCTCCTGACTCATGTCGGCAAGAGTTTGATTGACAGATGGTTCATCCAATCACCTGCCAAGTTGTTTTTTTTTTTTTAAGGAAGTGCCCGCCTTTTTTCCCAAACTGTTTTCAATTACGGCTCCTCAGATGGTTCTGTGTAACAAACCATCTGGTGGGTCGGGTCAGGTATTGGTCAGGAAATCAGGAAGTGTTTCAAGTTTTTCACATTTCAGGAATATATTTATTTAATTCAGTCTGCGGAGAAAACAGAAATGGAGACCGTCTGTATGTTTCACTGTTGTTATGGCACAAGGTCTCAAAATATGTTTAACTTTCTTACAGTCCCTTTGAGAAAAGAGTTTATAAATACAGCGTACTCAAACTGATATAGTTTGTAATATATATATATTTCCCCTCTCACCTGTGCTTCTGTTTATCAATGTAGATGGTTTTGGTTTGGGTTGTCTAGTTTTGGAGATAATGACTGTAGAGATGTCGACCTTCTCTCTAAACTATTAAGATGAAAATAAATAGAAACTGTTTTTTCCGACATGAAACTGCTCACAACAACGTCTGTGGATTATCTTGAATAATCGGGTCACGATTTCGCTGTTGAGTCTTTTGTAATGCGTTTTTATTTTTTTTATAAAAGTGTCACATGGTCCCATTATACCGGAGAGAAGGCGGACATCTCTACGGACCATCGCTCCAAAAATAGGCAACTCGCACCAACAAATCTAGAGTGATAATTGGCGCTACAGGTAAGAGGAAAAATATATATATCTTTTTTAGATTTCCGGGGTGAACTGTCACTTTAATAACTAACCATAACACACCGATAAACCTCAATATAAATATCATATAACTGCTGTTAAGTATTCCAGGTTTAAACCCTGACATACAAAGTATTTCTCAGCCTGACAAGGGGACATAAAGCTAAACTATCAGGCGATGTGTTTAACACTGCTGACAGTTTGGGATCCACTTTGCTTAATGTGTTGAAAGTGTTAAAGTGACTCAACTTGTGTGTGTTATTCACCTCTATGTTTAAAGATGTGCTGTGTGTCAGTTTGATCTCTGTCCCGTGACATTAGTTGTTTTTCCTGCCGTGTTGGATTGTATTTCTTTTTTTAATGAACTATTATAATTGATAGGGTTATAGCTGATTTGGGAGCCAGTGCGTGCTACTTGTGTTGGACTGCAGCATTTTTCTAGTTTTGTTTTTGATGGTTGCTTTATAACTGCAGCTTCACAAAGATGAATGGAGTCTGTAGATCAGTCAGTTTATGAGCCTGGGTTCTGTGTGATCATCTGGGCCGCTGTTTTACACACTTCTCCTCCGGAGTCTCGGGAGATCTTGGAAGTCTTATCATTAAAAAATAAAGTAAAATGAAGCGTCCCGGTGTGCTCGCTGTTTGATGCTCTGAAAGGAGCTGATGGTCGGTTTTCTGACCAATTAGAGACGGAGCGACGGGTCATTGATCTTCCCGTAAACGTGAGATTACTTCCTGAGGATCACATGGCCTCGCTGTGTTTGAAGAGCCAAATTGAC
Source organism: Cebidichthys violaceus (assembly GCF_023349555.1). Lineage (NCBI taxonomy): Eukaryota > Metazoa > Chordata > Actinopteri > Perciformes > Stichaeidae > Cebidichthys > Cebidichthys violaceus. Next base: position 13,288,324 of record NW_027176307.1, on the reverse strand, counting down.
GGACAGAACGCTGCCGCGTGAGATAACGTCTCGCAGGTTATTCCCTGCAGTGTTTCCCCACCTACACTTCTCAGACGTGACCCAAAAAAAAAAAATGGCTGGTGGAAAATTATCTTTGTGGTTTAGAAGAAAAAAAAAAAAAAAAGAATCTGGATGAAAAGCCGTGTATCGAGGTTATTGGTGAGATGTGGGAGTTGCTTTAAATCAACATGCAGACTTCGGTTATCGAGGTAGTTTAAAGCCTTCATCTGTCATGTGCTGGACTTCAGCCCGAGAGTTATCCGTCCTGCGACGGGACGAAGACGGACGGACAAACTCCGCCTTCTTCTGTTTGTTCAAAGGTATTCAAACTTTATGGAACATTTAGTTTTTCTGAGGTGGAGATATGATGAAGAAATGATATTAAATCCTGTTCTTTTTCCTCTGGGAAACGCTGTAGAGTTGTAGTTCAGGAAGTTGTACTTCATCTTCATGAACCCTGGAGCTACACTCATATTGGCTTCGGCCCTGGATCAATCTTGACATTTCGGTCTCGAACCGCCTTCGCGCCGCACAAGCACAGTCAGACGAAATCCAACATGTTTGAGAAATCCTGTCGGGCTTCGACTGTTTGCGAGTCGTCGGTTGGGCCAAAGATCTCCAGCCTTGGTTGAGGAATCTGCGTGAAGCATCAGGCCCTGGGAGCCTCACGCAGACATGCTAGTCTGAACAGAAGCCTGCAATTGTTGAAGCACAGCTTCACGCCGAGTGAAACGGCTCACTGTGATCAGACTATGAAATAAAGATGAGACACCTTAGGGGCAATTTTAATTTAATGCACCGGTCAATTTTATGATTTTGCATCCATGTCGTGTCTTCTTTCAGACTAGTGGAAAGACGACGTCCCAAATACACATTCAGGTGTTTATTCTACTACTTTATCTTTTTGTGCATGCTGATTTCTACCAAATTCACCAAACGTTACCATTAGATAATGCATCATTTGCATATTTAAAAATAACATTTCAGAAACTTTTTTTATACAAAAAAGAATCGTCTTAATTTAAGTAATGAACTGGGGAAGTTTCACGGTGATGTGTTAGTTAATTTACTGTATTCAGCTGTAGAGTCTAAACATCTTTAAAGGCCGTTTTATTTCACTTGTGAGCCAGAATCTCTATTTCAGAAACACTTACATGCAGCAACCTTTCCAGTTTCATTCCTCTCTATATTCTGAAGGTTTTTTACAGAGGGGGTTTGTTCATATATCATTCATAACCTGGTTTATGTTCGATTATATTACTAAAAACAAGGGCGAAAATAGATATTTTTTTAATGGCTGCTGGCAGTGTTTTCTGGTATATGGAGTGATACAAAGAGATATCCAAAATTCCCTCCGTAGACACCTTTGAGTCTAACATGTCAACACAATGAAACAATCGGTTTGAACCTGGCTTTATCTACAGCTCAGATTTATGATCTGGAAATATATTCATCATATTTAATAAGGTAATCATCATTTGCATATGAAACATAACATTTTCAGAAAACCTGTAATACGACAAATAATTGTCTTATTATGAAGAATCATCAGGGGAAGTTTTATGACGATATGTAAATGTATTATGTTTTTATTAGTCTCTTAAAGCTTATTTAGGGAAATGTTAGCTCAACAGACAGCTCCATATAAAAGTCCGGCCTACTTTGTCACAGTTAGGAAGCGCACACTTTTTACACACACTTTTTATTTGTGGAACCTGTTTAAACTTACGCCAACAAGAATGTGTTCAGTGAGAGAAATATTAATTTAGTGTGTAGTTCCTCTTTTGAGTGGGGATTTCATTAAGCGATTATAGCTAATTATGGGATGTAATGGGGTAGAACAAGAGGCTCTTGTGAGTTGGAAAAAGAAACCCTCCGTTCGGTTTACAAAAGGAAAGTTGAACGGCGGAAAAAAAATGTATAATTGTGTTTGCTGTGGGGAGCTTTTCTTTTGTGGTGCAGATTTGTGTGTGTGTGTGTGTGTGTGTGTGTGTGTGTGTGTACTGTTTCTTAAATACGGAATCTTTAACCATCTTATTAGGCAGACAATAAATCTTTATGACCCAAGCTCCAGGTATAAAAAGAGATTACCGTTCCCTCAACGCACGGGTAAAGTCGTGATCTGCATATGGGCATTGTTTAAAGAACAGGTAAACATAAACACGAGGCATTCATTGGCCGTTTATGTTCTAATTTAACAATGAGCTACGGGAGTGTGTGTGTTTTTTCTTTATGAATACTCCCAAGCTAATTGTTCGTTGCCGTTTGAGTTTAATTGCTAAATGATTTCACAACGAGCTCGGGGAGTCTTCACGGTATGTTTTCGTGGAGATGTATGCGTAACGTCCCCCTTCTCTACACGATCTCAACGTTCACAAATTGATTTTCAAACAGTAATCACACCTGAGGTAAAGCCTTCCCGTTCAGCCGGCTTCTTTATTTCTCTTATTTCCCTCAGTTGAACTTTGTTATTAGTAAGGCCCTTTTTGACATTTTCCTTTCAGTCTAAACAATCGGCTCTAACAAGCTGCTATTTGCATGCTGTGTGCACACGAGGTGATAAGGCAGTGAATGAATGACAGAGTGCATCAGTTTCCTCCGTGCTACATAAAACACACACACACACACACACACACACACACACACAAACCCGTTATAAACAGCTGAGAGCTCGCCGAACCATCGGATCAATTCATGAAGCCGTTGGGCTGAATGTACTCGTCATTAAACTTCTTTATGCGTTTGCTTCAGATTGTTTCTGAAACGAAGGCTTACGTAAGACGCTCGATATCTCTGTTGCGCTCGCGTCTCCTTGGTTCTTGCTCGCTTTTCATTTTCTTTGTGCCTCAGAACTTTCCGCAACTCCAGCTTTGTCTAGTTCATCATCACTTCAAACCTTTTTTTTTTTTCTTTTTCATGACGATAATGTTCCCTGCTTTGTCCATAATCCACCTTTTTTTTATTTTTTATTTTACCGCTCCCTGACCATCGATCCTGTTCTGAAACGGCCAGAACGGTGGTGCCTGCTGATCTTAAACGTCGTCTGTGTGATTATAGGGAACAAAAAGCCGTAAAGATGTGATGAGATGTTTCTGAACCAGCTCTCTATGGATCTAATTAAATGCTTTGTTTGTAACTAACTGTACTGTGAACATTGTAAGTGAAACTGGGACAAACGTACGTTTTGACTACTTGTCGGTCTCTTGTCTCCAGGCCCCGTGGAGAAGCATGTGATGACTCACGCAAGGCAGAAGGGTTCCCTCAGGCCGAGCGACGGCGCGGCCGAGCGGTGGGACAGCTGCCCTCTTTGGCCGCATGGTGGCGCTATGACCGACGCCTGGTCTGAGCGCTCGCTCCGATTCGGGAGGACGAAGAAGATAAGTGAGGTCGTCAAGCAGAGGAAAGTCACGGCCAAGACGGCGAAGGACAAAAAAGGGAGGACGGAAAAATCGGAACAGAACAGAAAACTCGACCGGAGGCGCGACAAGAAACGGGACAGGAAGTCGTATCCGTTGCGCGGGCGGGCTGCGGGTTCAGACGGGGAGGGGCTCAGCTGTCGCGTCCTCCTCACCCGGTTGGAGGAGAGCATCCGAGAGCAGGAGGGTTCTGGACAGAGGGTGCGAAGGGATGCGAGTCTCAAACCCAAATCCAAAAAGTTGAAAAGCATCGAAAGGAAAGGGGCGAAGTCGTTACCAAAAACCAAATCAAAGTCAAACAGCCCAAGTCGTGGCGAGTGCATTAATGTCCCGCAGCCTCGCAAGCGCAGGCTGGCCTCCCTCAATGCCGAGGCGGTGAACAGTCTCCTGCTCGAAAGGGCGAATGACAGTCAGGCGGCAGCTAAGCAGGCCAGGAGACAGGAGGAGCCCACCAACGGAGGGACATCCCCGGATGCAAAACCAGCCAGGAGCGTTGTCCCCCGAGGCCTGAAGGCCACACGAGGGAACGTCAGCAAAGCCTCCACGTCACACAAACGGTGCCAAAGCTCCAAGCAGGTCGACAAGGCCAAAGTCAACCGAGCAGAGATGAGTCAGGAGATTCTGGACGCCCCGGCCCCCAGACGGTTGGCTGGACTCAACGCTGCAGCCCTGCTGAAGTTAACCAGCTCCTCCGCTATCAGTAAACAGAGAGTAAAGAATGTACCCACAGCTACCGTCACATCGGACTGCAAGGCTCCCGCCGTGGCCTCGACCCCAAAGCGGCACTCCAGGGTCAAACACAAGGGGCGCTCGCAAAAGCAGAGGGGGAGGAAGGAGGCTCCCCTGCACAGCGGCTGCACGGCCTGCAAGAAGAAGGCCGACTTTGAGCCCAAAGTGGAGTGGGACACCGGCAGCTGCACCCGTCGACTGACCAAACCGGGCTACCAGTCCCGCAGCATGCTAGCATACCCGCTGAAGCAAGTGAAGGAGGAGCAGCTGGAGACCGAACTGAGCCCGTACTACTGCTGTCCCCCGGAGGGCTCGGTGGAGTACTGCCACCGCCTGGCCTTCTTCCTGGGCCAGCAGCCCTACGGGGGATCGGACGACCCGCCGCTCAACTCGGCCATGGCCCCCGTGAAGCGCGAGTGCCTCGTGACCTCACCCTCGCCCCTGACGCATTCCCACCCGCACGCAGCCCTCGCCCTCAGCCCCCACCCTTGCCTCTGCACCGCCGACCACTGCTTCTCCAGCTACTACGTCCACATCGCCCACCCGACGCACGCCGGAACGACGACAACGTCGACGAGCCTGGCCTCGCGACCTCTGAACTTTGCCCCGTCCGGCTTGTGCCCCAATCGGATGACCGGCTCCAAGCTGCTGGGGCCGCGGGTGTCCCACGGCTCGGGGCTGCCCCACCCCGCTTACTGCAACTCGGTGGCCTCGCCTTGTTACGGGGACGCCTGCGGGATGGGCGGCTACGCCTACAGGGCCATGCCTCCCGTCACCAGCAGGGGCTGCTCCTTCAGTACGGGATGCGCTGGATGCACACGCGGCATCAAAACAGGTGAGTGGAAAATGGAGATCGATTTCAGTTACTGGAGGAAATGAGTTAGTGGAGCGCGTTAAACAAGTAACACCGTGACTGTCGAAACAACCACATTTAGAGTCTTTAATAAGATCCGTCGAGTGTTTCGCTCACGGCAAATTCACTGTTATTATGTCACTCCTTTTATTCGTCATCTTAAACCCTCTTTGTGTTGCTGTTATTACTAAAAGAAAGCCATATCTCAGAGATATGACTTGAACTAAAGAGCCCTTTGTTGTTTGCCTCAGGCTAGTTGTGTTGCCCAACAAGTGTGAAGATTTTTGTTTTCTTTTGTTGGTATGAGCTTTGAAAGTGGCCAAAGCTTGAGGCTGTGACTTAGATATTCCTTGATAAGAAGCTCTTGGCTCATATGTAATGTTTTGTATAACAATTGTTTTATTTATATATTATATATATCAAAGCCGGACTGATGAATAAGATAAAAGAAGCATGCTGTTTTTAAGCTGATTTACACTGGAACCATGCAGTTAGCTCATTTTATGTAACTTTTGCGTAACGGCAGCGACTGCGACCTACAGCTTGATAATATTGAATATCTCAGGAGTGCCTCGAGAGAATTCCTTCAAATTTCGGCGACTTAAACTCAAGGATTTGGTGGTCAAAGTTCACTGTGACCTCGCATGCTGAGAGAAAGATTGTGTCATTTAGTCTTTCAGCGGTGACATCGTTCACCTCTTCTGTCTTCTTGCTGTATGATTTTTTTAAAAAGTGTTTTTTTCTTCACCCTTTGCTGTTCCAGAGGGTTACTCCTCCCCTCAGGGTGACCACAGCCCCTCCATGCTGGTCCCCACCTCCCTGCCCATGTCCAGCTGCCCTCTCTCCAGCGTGCCCTCCTCCACCCAGACCCAACCCCACCCGCTGACCCCGCTGTCGGGGCGAGACCAGCCCCAGGCCCGGCTAAAGCTGGCCACCGAGTGCCCTCAGAGCAATGAGCCCGCCACCGGCTCCCCGTCCATGGGACGCACGCGGCTGCCCCACAAACAGCCGTCGCCGCTGCCGAGCCTCGGCAGCGCCAAACAAAGGAGAGTCAGCCGCAGACGGGCCACCAACGGCTGGAGGCCTGTTGGAATGCCAACGGAGAGGGATGTCTTTATTGCGGTAGGTTGTTTGTGAGCGCGTCTCTTGAGTAGAGAGGACGAGCACGAGATTAGAGAACTTCTCTCTCTCTCTAGTGAGGCTTTTTTTTTTCCTCCTGTATCCCACTACCTGATGATACCAAAACCGAAGCTGCTACCAGCTGCAGCTCGAGCCTTGTGTGACAGATCCCCTTTTTTTGTCTTTTATAATGAGAATTATGTGTGTGTGTGTGTGTGTGTGTGTCTGTCTGTCTGTCTGTCTGTCTGTCTGTCTGTCTGTCTGTCTCTCTCTCTCTGTCTCTCTCTCTGTGTCTCTCTCTGTCTCCCTCTCTCTCTGTGTCTCTCTCTGTCTCTCTCTGTCTCTCTCTCTCTCTGTGTCTCTCTTTGTCTTTCTCTCTCTGTCTCTCTCTCTGTCTCCCTCTGTCTCTCTCTCTATCTGTCTCTCTCTCTCTCTCTTTCTCTCTCTCTCTGTCTCTCTCTCTGTCTCTCTCTCTCTCTGTGTCTCTCTCTGTCTCTCTCTCTCTCTGTGTCTCTCTTTGTCTCTCTCTCTCTGTCTCTCTCTCTGTCTCCCTCTGTCTCTATCTGTCTCTCTCTCTCTCTTTCTCTCTCTCTCTGTCTCTCTCTCTCTCTCTGTGTCTCTCTCTGTCTCTCTCGCTCTCTGTGTGTCTCTCTCTGTCTCTCTTGCTCTCTGTGTGTCTCTCTGTGTCTCTCTCTGTCTCTCTCTGTGTCTCTCTCTGTCTCTCTCTGTCTCTGTCTCTCTCTCTCTCTGTGTCTCTCTCTGTCTCTGTCTCTCTCTCTCTGTGTCTCTCTCTGTCTCTCTCTCTCTGTCTCTCTCTCTGTCTCTCTCTCTGTCTCTGTCTCTCTCTCTCTCTCTGTCTTTCTCTCTCTGTCTCAGGGAGAGGACGAGACGGCCCCGCGGCAATGCTATGAAGGAGTGGCGAGGGACGGGGAAGTGATTCACGTCAGAGACACTGTGCTGCTTCGATCGGGCCCCAGGAAGAAATCCCTCCCATACGTTGCCAAGATATCGGCGCTGTGGGAGGACCCCAAAACAGGTAAAGGAGACGAGGAGGGGCGAGGTCACGGATAGATACGGTGGACGGACGAAGGACGAAATGGCCAAGATTGTCTACCTCTACTTATGTGTGTGTGTGTGTGTGTGTGTGTGTGTGTGTGTGTGTGTGTGTGTGTGTGTGTGTGTGAACCTTCCTCCTCAGGAGAGCTGATGATGAGTCTGTTCTGGTACTACCGTCCTGAGCACACACAGGGAGGCCGAGATCCCAGCGCACACTGTGAGGTGAGGCTCGATTTAAAGTTGCCCTGTCGTCAAACGTTAAGAGCGAATAACTGAGGTGAATGATGTGACGTGGAGATGTGTGACATTAATGGAAAAACATACATTTTAGTGTTTAATATGAATGATTAACACAAATCATATGAGTACAGATGTACAGAGACAACATATAACCATGAAAGTGTGAAGTAATCCAATACATTTTTTAATGAAAATGTTATTTCATGCTGCTTTTCTTTACAATAACAGATTTTATTGAAGGTTATTTTGTATTTCACTCCAGCATTTCAGACTGTTGCTGCAGTGTGCGTGAGGAAAATAATACACCATGTGAAATATAACAAAACTGCTGGAATTTAATAGAAATGACCCGCAATAAACTCCAGAACATTTTTTTAATAAAGAGCCGAGTTTTCTGAGATTCTTTATTTTTGGACAGCAGTTACAAATTCCAAAAAGAAACATCAGGACAAAATGTATTTTATTTTCAAAATGGTGTAATTGTTGTATATTTTGGGAGAGTGTGCGTGCAAGAACAATGAATATAAATCAGGGGTAGAAAAAAATCAATTTGCTGAATTAAAAGTACTTTACAGGGTCATTCATTCCATTCCTCCACAAAATCTGTCCATAAGGGCTTTCCATATTTGACCCACTTGGTCCAGAATTTAATGAACACATTTTTTTCTGAAGATGAAGAAGAAAAAAAACTGAAAATGTCATCACCTATATTTATCTACTCCTGTATTGCCGGCTGTCTTATTAAGTAGTTTTTACAAGCAGATATTAAAATGCCAAACATTCATTCATCACGACGCTGAAAATCAACATTTCCCAAAAAAAACCAAAAACAAGGTGGAGCAATGCAGGGAGCTGAGCTTTAACAATTTACTTGATTTCAAATTGTCATGGTTTATTACATATTTTGACTGTAAATATTCATATGATTTCTCATTTCATCATGTCACAAAAGAAGGACATTCACTGTTGCCGGTGCTTGTATAATGTTCTACAAACAATTTAAAGTTCCTCTCACGATTGTGAAAGACGTTCTTCATGACTTGTTAATAATATCTTCTCTGTGTGTTTAACAGACATATCGGATGCGTTTGAACGTGGGAGGAAAGATTATTTCCTTTCACGTATTTCTTGTTTTATTCGCTATAATAGACATTTTGCAATTATCAATTTATCCGTTGGTGACAGGCGATAATGCATAAGAAAATAATGAACAAGCTGTCTCTGCTGCCGCGGAGACATTATTATCTTTCCCTCAGCAGCCCTGAAACTGTTGAACGTCGGGTAGCACTTCAGTGTAACCACAACGGCGAATGATGATATCTCCTGTCACCTCGGTCTAGCACAGACGGGAGAGTAAGAGAGGAGAAGCAATTTCACCGTCAGAAAGCGAAACGCCGCAGCGCGTGTTGAGCAGAGCAGGGCTTCTTTTTTTTTTTTTTGTAATGTAAGGTGGAAACACGCAGAGGCGCCGTCGTATCGCGCGGGGAGCAATCGCGGCTGAAACGTGTCGTCGATTCCTCCGCCCCTCAGCCGGCAGCACGGCAGACTCTTGTGATGATGTGACATTGTACACCCACTGTTGGTTTCAGAATGAGATTTTCGCCTCTCGGCATCAGGATGAAAATAGTGTGGCCTGCATAGAAGACAGATGCTACGTTCTGCCGCTAGCCCAGTACTGTAGGTAAGTACAGAAACAGCAACACACCCCAGCAATAGACAGATATTCTTTTCTTTTTTAAAAACGGGTTTGAAATCGTTGCTCTTCATTAACGCCTCGGCTTCTGCCACAATTGGAAGGCTGTTATTCTGACTTTCTTATCGCACATCTGTGACGCTGCAGCTGTTCGCGAAGCGAGGGAAACACCAGGCCGTGAACATTTGCTTAGACATCATTGGAAGAGATCTGTTTCAAGTTCAGCTGCTCGTTATTTTTCAAATAAAGCCACAGAAGCATGAAGACATATTTGATTTGTGTCCCCCTTTTTGATTATTGTTATTATTATAACAATTATATTATAATATATAATATATATATTAATTATAATTATTGTTTTTTTTTTCAGATTTTGTGCCTTGGTGAAGCGGCGTGCCGAAGGCGCCCCACCCGGCAGCACCAGCGTGGTGCCCTGCCGCCCCGACTTCGCCCCCCCCTCCCACCGCTGTGTGCCCACAGACGTCGACCCCGAGCTGGTGTATCTCTGCCGGCACGTCTACGACTTCCGCTTTGGACGCATCCTGAAGAACCTGCAGTAGAGGGGCGGACGGGAGGGTCTGAATTAATCATGACGTAGCCCCCCCCCCCCTCCTGCACAGAGGGGCGGCGGCGAGGCGGGGTGCTGCAGGACTAGACGCCCCTGTCTTTTAATGCGGGGGATTTTAATGAGTTATCAGAGTGAAGGGGTGGGGCGGGGGGGGTGGGGGGGGGCTGGTTTTGGAGATGAAGCAAAAAGTGTTTGACACATTATGAAGCACAGATCCCTTTAGTTGACTACAAAGGGGTTACAACGTGATCGACGAATCATCCTCAATAAGAGCACCGATATTTCCTGGTTTGGATGAGCGACGGAGGAGAATTCATTCATCAGCTGGGGTTTTTTTTTTCAGCACCCTGAGCTCACATGGAGGCTTGTGTGCCCCCCCCCCCCCCCCTTTGCCTTCTCGCCTGCCAGGAATGCTGAACTGTGCCACTGTCAGGACCGCGTCCCCCCCCCCCCCCCAAAAGCGTCTTAGCGCAACAATCATGTTTGTTCCATTTGTACGCCAATGGCTCAGGAATGGTCCGGCGCTGAGGAGCTTCTGGGGGATGGGGGGGGGGGGGGGATAGGGGGGATGCACGCCTGCGCTGTCAGCTCGAAGTCAAACGGTGTTCAACCTGCCGGCCTGAAGGAGCAGCTAACGGAGAGTGGCGTCGTCTCGTTTCTCCTGATTGAGCTCGTCTCAGTCGTGCCGTTTCTGTGTGTGTGTGTGTGTGTGTGTGTGTGTGTGTGTGTGTAGGAGCGAGTGGGAGAAGCGAGTGTTGTCGGTGCGGATAACTGGATAAATGTGGGTATGAATGATGTTTTTTTCGGTTTTTTTCTTTCCCCTTTTTTTTAAGGAGGCTTCAGGCAATCAAACCAAACAAGCAGCTTTAGAGGAAGCGGCGCTCTCTTTGCCCGTCGTCTCTCCTGTGAGCCACGGCGCACTGACACTGACAGAAACATTTTCATCTCGAGTGATGCTCTGCGCAAACTAAAATACTGTACCTGAAGGGGGTTTGTGAGACGGATTATTCTGACCCCAACTCGCCTCTACAGCAGGGCTTCTGCTACTTTGGTCGGGACACTAAAAATGGCTCCGAAACTGATTTTATCATTGAAAACTAGAGAGGTTTAATTTTTGTTCCTGGTATTTCTTTCACCTTAGCTGCTCCCTGTGACTTGCCTTATGACTTGCAGGTCGAGCTTTAGGCAGCTAGTGTCACAACATACAACCAGGAGGTGGTAGAACAGGCGTACTGTAATCCCAGGAGAAGGATCAGCTGACAGCTATGACACGATCACTGGACAAACTGAACCAGTTTAGGGCTGCAACTGATGATTGATTTCATTTCTGTGTCAGTTAAGTGTTTCAAAACACTGAAATCGCCTCGTATGGTTTCAGCCCAGATGTCCAAGTATCTGGTATTTACAAAAGCATCACATCTTCACATTTGACGAGCTTAGCGATGTTTGGCATCTTAAAGGGACGGTGTGTAGCATTTAGGGGAATCTATTGGAAGAAATGGAATATAATATTAATAGCTGTGTTTCCTTTAGTTCATAATCACCTGAGAATAAACCAGAACAGACGAACTGGATCGGCCCATCATGTCAGCCACCGTAGTTCTCTCACACACTTGTTTCAGTTGGTCAGATGCCGCCGAATCCCACACACTGCACCTTTTTTTTTTTTCAGAAATTCTTAAAAATGATTATCAGTATATTTGCAGATTAATTTCCAGTTGCAGCTCTAAACCGATTAGAAACACTGTGCACTTCTCACGTCATCGATCTGCTGTGGCTCGAGCTGCTCGTGTTGCGTTAATGTCTACTCTACCCGTTCTAGTTCTACACCCACACCAATTATTCCCCCCCCCCCCCCCCCCCCCCCCCCCCCGGAGATAAACCAAAGGATGTCACACGAGCCAGAGTCCCCATCTACTCCCTCGCACTTCTCCTCCTCGTCAGCACTTCTGCCCTCGTTCCCTTTATTGTATTGCACTAATCCATTCCTTAATTACGTTTTATTTTTGTTTGTTTTTTTGTTCCAGCTACTAATATCCTACCAGGGGGAACATACTGTGTATCATGTGTGTGTGTGTGTGTGTGTGTGTGTGTTGCGTAGAGAAGGAGACAGTAAGGATGTCATGGCTGCTTTATTTTGTCTGTATATTTCTATTCTTTAACCAGTAGAGGAGTCGGTCAGTGTGTTCGTCATGTGACCAGATGCACAACCTGTTGAATCCCATGGAAGATACACAGTATATCTATATCTATATATGTCCATATCTATAGATACAGTATATATATATATATAGATATATATATATCTATATATATATATATATCTCCCTCTGTTAATGTGACTAGAATCGAAAAAGCATCTGAGGCGTTGTGCAGACAAACGTAGCATCATGTTAGAAGTGGATTTGGATTTTTTTTTGGGGGGGGGGGGGGGGGGGGGGGGGGTTTGATTCAACCCTTAATTGAGTTGTGGTGGATTCAGGCCGCACTCATGCATTGCTTTTAACCTGCAAGTGTTTTACTGTCGCTCTGAAACGAGTGGTGTCGGAGTGCTGTGAACCTTTTTTTAAAGACGTAAAGAGTCCCTGATTGCTTTCCTACGCTGCAAACGCTCCGATCTTCAACATTGGACAAGCCGTAACACTCTGAAGCCATCTCTGACCTTTTTCTCTATTTGAGCTGCATGACCCCTGACCCCAAAACAAAATCAAATCCTGATGATTGGGTGTTTTTTTTTAATTTCTATTAACGCCCAGATTCTTCAGAGAAGTAATATATATATATATATATATATACGTATATATATATGTATATATATATATATATATACGTATATATATATGTATATATATATTATATATACGTATATATATATATATATATATATATATATATATATATATATATATGTATATATATATATATATATATGTATGTATATATATATGTATGTATATATATATGTATATATATATACGTATATATATATATATACGTATATATATATATGTAATATATATATATATATGTATATATATATATATATGTATATATGTATATATATATATTGTGTATTCTCCTACTTTACAATTTCTCCTTATTAAGAATATTTTATTATGTCGATTTCCTAAGATGGCATATGCAATATATTTTTAGACTATTTTTGGAAAAAAACAACTTAACAAATCAAGAAAAGAATATGCATTCTTTTTTTATTTTGTTTCAAATTGGTTTGAAGTCGTCACAGCGTTAATTGACATTTGACCAAATGACAGAAAGAGGAGAACGAAGGTGACTCGATGCCGTCGTGCGACCGAAGGTCGTAGGAGACAAGGTGGCGAGGAGCTCCCTTCCATTCCTAATGAAGTGTACATATCTGAATCCAGGAAGCACCGGGCACTCTTTAAACAAGCAGACAGCCAATGCACAGTGTAGTATTTTTGCAAGATCTGTAATAATTATATTTAAAGTAAGAAAAAAAAAAAATATTTAAATGGAGTAAACAATACAATATATTAAGATTTCAATTTAACTTATTTGGAAATACTGTGTCTAATTGATTAACTGTATCCTGTTTCTTTGCGCTCCAGGATAGAAATTGTTTCTGTTTATTTGTAACTTATAAGTTTAGAACTTAAATGGTTGAGTGGTGGTTGTTGACAGAGATGTAACTGTTGTTTAGTTGCTATCATTTAGTTGTGGGGGGGGGGGAGACCAGACCAAAGCACACCCTGGCAGACGGGAGAGCAGAAGTGGAATCGCACACACACACAGATTTGATTTCCCCTTTTGAGACGCTTAAAATGTCAAATCTGACAAATGCGACGCCTTCTAGCTCTCCTGCCGAACCCGACTGACCTTAAGTGTGACGTTTGGGAGAACGCAACGGCAACGTGGTCACCTGAGCGCTCATCGATTCCCGCTGCGAGGGGAGAGACGGGACGGTGCACCTGAGACGGGACGGGCCGTCCTCTGGGCTCCAGGTAGAAGATCTTTACTGCGGTTTTCCTTCTCTAAATGTAGCCCAACATCATAGAGGGTTAGTGTCAGGAATTCAGGACTGTATGATCATTTTTTTTTGGGGGGGGGGGGGGGGGGCTGTGAGAAAAAGTGCAGGGTTACGCATTTTAGATTGTTGCTGAAGGGACCTAGTTGTTGGGAGAATGTCCTCGACCCAGATTTATATTTTTTACATTCATTCTAAGGCTATCAGCACTAATAGAGAATGGCTGTATCTCCCTTTTATTTTGTCGTTTGCCATAAATATTTTATTTTGAGATATTGAAGGGAGGGTATTGCAGTTTTTTTGTAAGTTCGAGGGAGGGTCCCAAGAAAATATTTATATTGAAGTGGAGGCTTTTTTAAAAAATATAAAATAAAAGATGTAGCTCCCTTCAGCACCCTGATAATTGTCATACAGTCCCTTTCTTTTTTTAAGTCATTAAATCCACGCTGCTTTCCGGTGTGCTGAGAGAAAATCATTTTAATATAACAACGGTCAAATCCAAATCGGCTGGCCACCCTTGCCTTTCCCCCAGACGTGCATTGACGGTGGTTGTCCCCTAGAGGGCAGGGATCCTATGTTCGCAGAACCAGTCTTGTGGCCACATCCCAACGCTGTTTACCAGCTTCCTCTCCTTGTCCTCTTTCCTCGCATCCTTTCTGTTTTGGCGCAGGAGCTTCCTGGAAAGAAGATGAAGGAAAGGAAGCTGCCATGAGTCATCCTCCCAAGTGCTTGCAAGCTCTGCAAACAAAAAAAAACTAAAAAAAAAAAACTGGACTAGATTGTATGTTATTATTTATGTGACTTAATTTACATAGCAGCTTTGCATGGACACGGTTGCGTCCTTCGTTGCGATGACACAAGGCAGGGCCAGCACTCGGGAGGAGTCGGTTTCAAACACTGAGGGACTTTTACCGACGCCACACAGGAAGTACGTGACGCTCCACGATTTCAAAAAACAAACAAACTCAAAGCACCCGACCAACCCATGAGATTCTGCTTTCTGTGCGGTCTGTATTGATGCTTG
>NW_027176307.1:13205485-13273499 GCF_023349555.1 Cebidichthys violaceus | reverse complement strand
GTTCTCACTGCGCGAGGTCAACAGGAAGTCTGTTAAGTTCCTCCAGCATGCCGCTGTTGTGCTGCAGGATGTCCACAGGAGGTCAGTAGTGAGGCAGCGTGCACAGGTCAGAGTCAAACCCTCTGTGACCTTGTCATTCACGCCATAAAGCGCATCGTCTTTTAATCTAAACGCAGCAGGAGACGGGCTTCAACCTTGTCCTCTGCCTCTCCCATGTCCTCCCTCCGCTCATGTCCTCAGTCAGAGTCATTATCTGTCTTTGGCCTTTATCCCTGTTCAGGCCTCAGGGCATTAGGAATGTCCAGCACACACACACACACACACACACACACACACACACACACAGGTCCTTGGTGTCTGTTACACAGGGACAACACTTTTACCTCTCAGGTGTGCCGGTCTGCTGTAAGACTATTGGCTGCTTGGTGGAGTTTTAAGTTTTTTTTTTTTGTTTTTTTTTCAAGGTTTTTAAGTCGAGAGATCGATAAGCAGACAGAAAGATGAATAGAGGACTTTATTAACTCTAATTGCAGTCTTATAGCAATCAAGTAACACATGAATCACGATGCTCAACGAGGAGAAAATATAGAATACAAATATACTAGAAACTACAACCCATGCTCTATACTAAAATTTCCCGTTGGTGCAAATTTGGAAATAACAATTATACATACAGTGAGTGAAGAATGTAGACATACAGGTATTTAATATACAGGAATGTATGTGATATACATTAAGTATACAAAGAGATGAATAGTTATATCTTAAAGAATAACAATAATGAATTCTATCACTTCGTTTTATTTCATACCACGTTTTAATTTCTTGTTTATGTTATTTCCTGTTTATACAAACGATGCTTTTAATTCTTTCATATTTTCTTCCCAAACTGGACCACATATTTTGTCCTGTGATTGCTATATTAATACTAATCCACTTTTAGATACAGTACTTGTAATTCTGTGATGTTCAACAGCACAAACATGTAAAGTGACTGTTTCTCTTACGTTCACACGTGAACACACAGAGAAATGAATACAGACTAAACAGGAAGTATGACTGGGCGAGAAGACGAAAGAAATGTGGGGAATGAAGAGAAGTGAGAAAGGTGAAACCCCGCTTCTGTTTTTAATAAAGTTAACATGACCCATTGACATTCGATCCTTGTCAACAATGCTTTACGTTATCTTTTAATAGACTGTAACATCTGGAAGAAGAAATCTAGGGCAAAGCAGTTTTGTTTTGTTTACATTCTTGGGGACGGAGGACTTCCTGTATGTGGCCAGGAAGCTTTCACAGATCAGCAAAGAGAAGCGTCTGCTGAGCAAAAAAAAAAAAATCAATCCAGTGACTGCAAAATAGACAGAAAGTCAGCTTACACCGGGGGGGGGGGGGACCCTGAGACCCTGAGACAATCGCCTAACTGGCTTTTCATCTGCTCCTGTTGTCTTTCTCGGTTGGTCTAATTACCACGTCCGGCTTATTGTCCTCTTGATGACTGTAATTAATCAAGTTCTGCTCCCTAATCTCAGAATCCCATCATCCTTACAGCGCACCAGGGCCGGCCACACCGGATGGCAGCCTGATGTAAGCTCTTTTTGGGAGCCTAATTGTGCGCTTGCCTGCAACTTTGCGTGCAACAGCAAATTGCATGGTCCCACCCTGCTGTGTGTGTGTGTGTGTGTGTGTGTGTGTGTGTGTGTGTGTGTGTGTGCGTGTGCGTGTGCGTGTGTTTTCTCAGCACACAGGTCTTTTATTGTTCCTCATTGTTTCTGTAGCTGTGTGTTTGCAGACGGGACTTATGCAGTTCCAGTAAGTTATTTTTGGGGTCTTTTATGCAAAGATGTTTCCCCCGTGTGAGGCCTCCCGGACCCCTGTCTACACTCTCACACTCACATACTCTCTCATATAGCCTTGTCCTCCCCGTGAGCTTCAGATGGCTTACCAGGTCCTTAATCTGTAGTCTGAGTGACATCACCCTCTCCCTGCACCCTGCACACACTCCTCCCAGGACAGCGAGAGGGGGGGGGGGGGTGGCCACTGGTGGTTTAGAGAAGGTGAGCCCGGCAGTGAAGCGTAATAAGAGAATTAGCAGGAGCACGAAGGATCACATGGCAGCGGGCATGGAGGAGGGAGACGCACACATGGAGGAGCTGGTGGACCAGGGCCTGGGGATGGAGGAGACGGCCACCGGCCTGCTGAGGAGGCCCCTCGCTGAAGGAGAGCTACCACAGCGACTCCCTGCTGGCGCCCGACACTGACTTCATGACAGGTAGCTGATGGGCCAGTTTCATGTAAATGACCCCCCCCCCCAAAAAAAAGAAAAAGTTCTCCTTTAGCTCTCGTGGTGCGTAGCTATGCAGACAGTTTCACCTCCACCCCCCAACGCAACGGAGATGAATGCAGACCGGTTTGATTTTGTTTGTGGCTGTAAACTATGAGGAGCAAGCGATCAAACAGAGCTGAGGGGTTCTGGATGAATGAAGAGCATCTTTACCTGTAATCAAGAAGTATAAACTTCCTGCAATCTACCACAAAACAGGTTTCCGCTCCTGTGTGAGTTTGCACAGGTTTGAAACGGATTTTGTTCTTCTAATTTGCGACCAGAAAACAATAAAAAAAAGACACAAAATAAATTAAATCAGCTCCTTTAATTATGTTTATCTGAAGGATTTTAAAATGAACAACTAAAGGGACGGTTCTTTTGTGTGCTTTAACAGGTGTCTAAAAAAAGAATTAATATGAGATTTAATCAACTTGTTGCCCCCTACGGACTTTCACTTAACCTGCACAAATCTTTTGAACGTCCCGCATACCTGTCCGATGCATCACACAGTCAAACTGTAGGTGTTGTGGAATGCGTTTCAGCTAAAGAGATTCAGGGAAAAGCCCCGTCCCCTCGGGTACATTAGCATCAGTGGACTAATATGAGAAGGATTGCCTGTGTGTGTGTGTGTGTGTGTGTGTGTGTGTGTGTGTCAGCATGCAGGGTGCTGCTGATATGAACAGACAGATGCTGTTCCTTCATTCAAGAAACACCATCTGCGAGCAGAGATTAAAACACTCCGCTGCGTCTCTATGCCTTCATGCATTTTCATTTTGCTAACATGTATTGCAGGCGTATGAATTCGGAAAACTGTTTGCGCTCTGCTGGCTGTGTGCACACGTGTGAATGTGTGTGTGTGTGTGTGTGTGTGTGTGTGTGTGTGTCAGAGGTGCAGAGATAGACTTGATGTTTGTTTATGTGTGTTTAGATTTGCATGAAAGGCGTCCAGGGAGGCTGCCTGTTCTTTGTGTAGCTGAGTAAGTGCAGAGATTGAGCTTTGGGCTGCTAATTCCCTTTTACAGCGCTGGGATTATGTGCTATTCTAATCCCAATCCCATATGGGGTGTGTGTGGAGGTGGCACGAGGATGTTGTCACGGCCGGGACAAGAGGACGAACAGAAAATCACAGGCCTACACAGAGTCACAACTCTCCGCGAGGGACGGATTACCGCAGGACGCGTGCTCCGATGATTATACTGGAAGCGTTCGCCCACAGCAGATCATCTCCGTTAGGAGGAACATCTCTGATATCTTCCCAAGAACTGAGATTTATATTGTGTAACGTGCATCTACAGCAGGCTGGCAGTCTGAGGCTTCATAGACACTCAACTGAAAACTTTACGAGCGTCACAGCATCATGCAGTTATTTGTCAGACTCCACATCACAAGAACTCAAGTCCCCCTTCATCATCACCGCCATGTTCCAAATGGGATCATTTCAACTGATTTTAAACCGCATTTTATTGCACTATTCATTATATAAACATAGATTTAATAGTGGATGTTAAAATGTTTTTATGGTTGAACTTTCACTGTTTATGTCTGTTACTTAAAGGAACGGTGTGAAGCATTTAGAGGGCTCTATTGACAGAAATGGAATACCCTATTAATACGTTTCCTTTAGTGTATAATCACCTTAGAATGAGTTGTTGGTATCTACATACGGAGCCGGTCACCATGTTTCTACAGTAGCCCAGAAGGGACAAAACAAACACCGGCCTGTCGTGTTTTTCACGCCGGCCACCGTAGTTTCAGATGGTTGCAATCTGCAAACTCACCACTAGATGCCACCAACTCCTACACACTGCGCCTTCACGCCGTCACGCTAATGCAGCTCGGAGTGGGTCGGGTTCTGGACGTTTCAATTAGTCATTACTTTTTTGCAGCAGCAGCCATTTTGACAGAGCAGGGTGAACACAGGTGTAGTTGATCTAATTGATTATGTCACAGCCATTCCAGTGAGCCAGCATGCGCAATACCAGGGGCCATGATTAATGCTATTGATTGCACCTGCGGTCAAACTGAAACGACTGAACAGAGCCTACGTCGACCTTTACTTTAATTTATTTTTTCAGCCATTTATCTTTTCACAACAGTTCATCCATTACTTTCAGTGAACTATCTCTGTCTAGTCGATCTGCCGGTAAATAGTACATCATTGTATATAACTGCCCCTCATAGCTGATTCCTTGGTGTTCACTCTGAAACTAAAGCATCGTTTTTCTTTTATACATCGCCTGGGACCTCTGTAACTCCCTGAGATGAACGAGATGTTTACTACACAGGTTTATTACTGCTGTTTCCTCGCCGTGCCTCCATCTCTCATAGCGGACGTGGGGCTTATGTGTGGGGGCGGGGTCACAGAGGCTCAGTCTGAGGGATTATCGTTGTAGTCTGCACACCCACACACATACACACACATATACACACACACACACACACACACACACACACACACACACACATGTACAGACAATTTAGGCTGAATTGGACGACTGCTGAGTTTGTAAGCATCTCAACCCCCACCCCCACCCCCCACCTTTTATATAAGCACACACACCCTGAGCAAAAGAGCTTTAGACGTTGTCATACTCATCAAGCGACCCACCGAGGGACCGTGAGAGGATCACAACACACACACACACACACACACACACACACACACACCGTAGACACTGTCACGCTGCTCGGATGCTGACAAACACGGGACCGGCTGCTCCGTGAGTGTGTTTGTGACACAAGTGGAGCAACAGAGATGAGATCTTAGCGGACAACCAGCCAGTGGATCAGAATCAGATGGAGGGAGAGCCGGCCTGTCTGACTGGAGCCGGAGGAGGAAAGAGGAGCGAGAGGCTGTGCTCGCGAGAGGAGAGGAAGAGGAGGAAGACGTCCGGCGTGGTGGAGGAGGAGGGCCCAACCGGCCAGCAGAGGCCCCCTGACCGCTCATCAGAGTCCAGTGTCTCCCACGGTATCCAACCTCTGAACTATTACAGCGTTAACATGCCAAGTAGAGACTGATGGAAGGAGAAGTTGAAAGTGTGTTTACGATGTCCTTTGTTTACACGCTGCTGTGGCGGTGTGTGGATGATCTGTCGTGCCCAGCTGTGCTGCGACCTCATTAGCTTGATTTTTTTTTTTTTTTTACCACATAAGCATAAAGAGGGGATGTTAAAGAGCTTATTGCGTCATTGATTGTGTTTACATGTCTGTGCCAAGAGAGATGAAGCCTTAAAGGAGCATTTACGCTAGAATTACATAAGTGAATGATGCAGATAATGCTTTGGCTTCAGGTTTTGGCAAAAAAATGTGGATGTGGAAGTACTTTTGCTATGTTTTAATGTCTTCACCAGTACTTCTCTTAGTGGACTGGAGGATTGTTTTTATTCGTTCTCAAGATTTTCTTTTAACAAACGGTTGCAGGGTTTCAGTCTGAGTGAATATTCATTGTTTTCTTGGCACCTTTCTCTGAGTGTGTGTGTGTGTGTGTGTGTGTGTGTGTGTGTGTGTGTGTGTGTGTGTGTGTGTGTGTGTGGTTATATTTGTCAACCCTCAGTCGGTTAACAAAGTCTCACTGACTGTTGCTCTGGGAGTTTCTTTGTTTTGCTCCGTGAAATTCTGCATATTTAAACATGTAGACACGGTTCTGGTGCTTACACATGTTCAACGGATGCCTCAGGTTTCCTCTGCTCATTTTAATGGAGGTTAAGCATGTCATCAGTTATATAATGTTGGTGAAAAGCATAAAAAAAAATGAACAACATCATTTGTTTCCTGGCATGAACCTGTCTCCTCTCCCCATCCATCTATCCATCTATCATCTATCCATCTATCATCTATCCATCTATCATCTATCCATCTATCCATCTATCATCCATCCATCCATCTATCCATCCATCCATCTATCCATCTATCATCCATCCATCCATCTATCAGATGACCGCAGCTCTGCGGCCAGCGGCCTGGACGTGGGCGACCGGCTCACCTACCTGGAGCAGAGGATGCAGATGCAGGAAGATGAAATCCAGCTGTTGAAGATGGCTCTGGCCGACGTCCTCAAGAGGCTCAACATCTCTGAGGAGCACCAGGCGGCCGCTGCCAGTAATAGCAGGAGATCATCGGGCGCTAAAGGTGAGCGAGGATTATTATTATTTCTCTTATCCACATGTCAGTTTGAACAGCTCTCGTCATGTAGACCTGTACTGTAGCTCAGAGGCATTTATTTCTTTTATGGATTGTTGATGCCGTGCTTCACTAAGAAAGTAACTAAACCAGTTTTGATCATTGCTACAGGAGTCTCACTGAGAGCGATATTATTGGGCAAAATCTTTATATGTGAGGAGCTGAAACTGAGGAATATTTAGCATTTTTACTTGAAAAGTGACTGAATTGTTCGACTAATGGCTCCAGTCCGAATACTTTTATTTACATTGTGTTTAGTTTGTAATGAAAGATGATCTACTCATATAAAGTATAACAGAATCAGCTCTATAAATGTATTGTCAGTCTCACTGTAGTCCATCATGTTTCTGTAACTACTCATATTCAGAAGCTGAAAACATGGAAAAATCCTAATCATTCACAAACAGAAAGTCCACTCTTTACACAAACACACATACACACACTTACCCCTCTCTCTCTCTCTCTGTGTGTGTGTGTGTGTGTGTGTGTGTGTGTGTGTGTGTGTGTGTGTCCACAGCCAGGCCGGTGTCTCTTGCTCTGCCCTCCAGACCGCCCATGCTGACCTCCAGCGCCGCCTCTCTGAAGAAGAGCTCCACGCTGCCCTCCAGCTCCACAGCCAGGAACTACAGTCCAACACCGCCGCGCAGGTAAAACACTGCTGCTGCTGCTGCTGCTGCTGCTGCTGGTGGTGGTGGTCAGTCTGCAGACTGGACATGATCCCATCAGACAGTCTAAGACCCACATGCAATATACAAGATAGATTTTTAGATAGATTTGTAATAAACACACAAAACACCCAACAACAGCGGCGTTCCTTTCATCTCAGAGTGGGCCGACACACACACACACACACACACACACACACACAGCACACAGCAGCTCACAATGAGGCTTCGGCCTCATATCGCGAGCTTCAGCTCTCATTATCTAATGTGCAAAAGCAATCAGCAGATGCCCTCCATTGTCCAAGAAACACCACATGATTTATTCCAAACGCTCGCCTTTATTTCAAAGCAATGAAGCAGCGAACCATTCTCTGCTCTTCCTCTCTATTACCTTTTCAAATGATGCTGCCGTGAGATATTAGTCAGAGAGCTTGATGGGTCTCTCTCTGCGGGGCCGTAATGGGCCGCTGCCGTATCTGGAGTATGCTGGTATAATTGCACAGAGAGAGGTAAATCTCCGTTCACTTAAGGCTGTCCGTTCAGTATGAAGTGAGAAGCATCATCGTCGCCATCATTATCACCGTCGCCGTCGGCAGCAGTGGGTTTTCTTTCCACACTCGTCTCTTAATGTCCACTTGCTTTTCTCTCTCTGTGTCTTGTTCTCATCCGCCAATGGTCTGTTTTCATTCATTGTCTTTTGAATGCATGTATTTAATAAAACGTATTCAGAAACCCACTGACTACCATGTCTGCAGGCATTTCAGTTCACAGAAATACAGCTCCAAGGAAATGTGTTCATGTTGATGCGTGAGACCATTTCACCATCTGACATGTTGCCTCTGTTTAAATACAAAGTGTGATGGAGAACTGTTGAACACAGAGCGTGCGCTGTGAGGAACTGAGCGGAAAATGATTTATATCAATGTGCTTCCCAGCTGCTTCAGGCTCAATAACTACTTCCCCCTCCACACTGTAATATTCCTGTCAAGTACCTTCAAATTAAAGTTACAGTGAGGAACTTTCAACTGGTTATGAAACGGTCTCAATAAATGACCTACGTAAGTAAACCAGACCATCAGCGAGATGATTGGCTATTTATTTATAGTTATTCTTAATGCTCGTGGTCGGTGCCACTGGATCGGATTCCGTAGTAGCTTCAATAATACATAATCATTTTAATTTCATCAGCAACTGAATAGAATATGTTGCGAATCATTTCAATTTAACGTTAATACTTAATGTTTAAAATGTATTTCATACATTTTTATTGCAGTGAAATATTTAGCAAATCTTTCTGACTGTATTTGATTTGAAATCCTCTCTTGAAAGTTACAGAAGATAAATTAAAACATTTAGTGTCAAATGTCCGAGGCTTCTCGTCTGAACGTCTGTTTCTTGGATCACGTAACCTCACTGGATGGACGGTTCAGGTTTGAGTGATTAGTTTCACATTTCAGCAACTTGATTTTTTTTTAACTGTACATGAATTTTAAGATCTGAAAATGTGAGAATTATAATTCAAATATGAATAAAATGCTGAGCGAACCACCTTTATTCCCATCAATCATCCCGTTGCATCCTGTGACCTCATATCTACATTTCTTCACTTTATTGCCTGAAGTCACTGAGTTGTATTCTGGGTAAACGGTGTGGCTCATTTACTGTAATATGAGGATACAAATGTGAAAAGGTCCATGACCTCACAGTGCTTCTTCATTTCCCTTCCAGTGGTGTGAGGAGCCCATCAGGTAGTGTGAAGGACAGTCCATGCAAGACCACTAAGCGACCCACCTCTGCAGCCTCCACCTGCAGGAAGCCTCCGGAAAGGTGAGAAGACAAACGCCTTTTCATCCCTTTGTCTTTCTTTAGATAGATAGATAGATAGATAGATAGATAGATAGATAGATAGATAGATAGATAGATAGATAGTAACTTTGTTGATCCCGCGAGGGGAAATTATTTAGTTGCAAGCAGCAACTCAATATGATATTTTCATATTTATCACCACTTTGTGTCAGTGTAAATTTCACATTGTTTTTCCACGTACACTTCTTGCAAGCCAGGTTATATATATATATATATATATATATACATTTCCACTGATTTTGAGGTGACCCAGTTACTATGGTCTTGAAAACAACTCAGAACACAGAGAAGCTTTCTCAAAGCCAGTAGAAAGGATGTTTAACTGTTAAGTCAACCTGAAACGGATCTCTCTCTCTCTCTCTCTCTCTCTCTCTCTCTCTCTCTCTCTCTCTCTCTCTCTCTCTCTCTCTCTCTGATTTTAACAGCAGCAAGCCCAAGGAGGCTACCATTAGTGTAGGTAAGTGAGCACTCTCTCTCTGTCTCTCTCTCTCTCTGCTTCCCGGCAGTTGTCTTTTTCTTCCAGTCTGTATCTGGCAGCGTTCAGTTCATAAGAATGTGAAACAGCTGCTGAGTGAGCCTCTTTTAAAAAAAAAAAAAAAAAGAGAGAGATAAGTGATTTAGCAAAAGACTGACATGATGGTGGTATTTGTTTGCTGCGTGTTAGTGACCTCTCTGTTTGTGTGTCGTTTGTCTGCAGGGACGAGACAGGTGACGCACTGCAAAGGTAGGATTCATACTGAACAATATGGAGAGAAGTTGAGAGCATTTTGTACGAGCTGTTATTTTATCTTCCACTTTTCTTCGTCACATCTCACCATGACGTGTGTGCCTCCCCTCACCCCTTTGCACCCTTACTTTTTTGACCTCACCTCTTCCTGTAAAATCCGCCCCACCTGACCTCCGACCTCCGTTCTAACCCTTTCCTTCCCCCTCTCTCTTTTCACTCACCCTGCTCCTCGCCTCATTTCACCACTTCACTTAGTGACTATGCAGATCTATCTGAGCCCCCTCACAAGAAAGACTGGGTCTTCTGAGGTCGACAAATCCGGGTCCACGGTGCCTGCCGACGGCGGGCCCGCGGCCGGGCTTAACCGCCCTCAGGCGAAGGGGGGCGGCAAGCCGGAGGCCAAGAAGACGACGACCCCGTCCTTCACCTTAAACCTGCAGAAAACCACGACCAGCCAGAGCGCACCGCAGGACACGTCCAGCTACAAGAGCCCCCTCAAATCGCCCAGCCAGTACTTTCAGATTTGCTACTGAGGCGGAGGTAGATTTGGTACAAAATGTGTCCCTGTTATCCAGTTTACTGACCGCAAACAAATTACTAAAAAGCCTCAGTCAACCACTCGAACAGAAGCTGCGAATAATGACTCTCTACCAATGTTGAAAAAAACAAGAAATTTGGTTTTTAAATTGCTGTAATGGCATGATTTCCCTCTGTTGTGCATCCTGATTTTGTTGCTTTTTTTTTTGGTTATGTGTGACATTAGCATTTTGAAACACAAACAAGAACTGTCGATACAGCGCTTTATGGCATGATTGTATATTTCAAGGGTTTAATGCATCTTTAGCCTCCTCTGAATCCTCAGTAGTCTTAGATCCTTTTCTCACAGGATGCTAGTACCTACGTATTGTTTCACTGAAAGACTGTGTTTACTGTAAACGCTCTCTCTCTCTCTCTCTCTCTCTCTCTCTCTGTCTTTCTGTTGAAGTTGGTAAGGCGAGGATGTGTAGTTCTCTTTGAGCACCGACTGTGTTTGATGTCAGTGAGTGTGCTGTGATGTTTCTAGCTGTTTTGTAGTTGATGTTCCACTTTAAGCGTAACTAACATACGGTGTGTACCGGAATCATTCTAGTTCAGGACAAACAATAAAAAAAAAGAAGAAGCTGTGATACTAAGGGGATGACTTTTCCTTGTGTTAGTGTGTGAGTGTGTGCAGGGGGTTTGGGGGTTATGAGTGGCTGCTGCCTAATTGACCCGACTGACTGAAGAGTACTTTATATTCCGGCAGGGATCCTGTTACACTGTGCGCAGCACTTTCCTGTCATGGTTTAGTTCAATCAGCCACTTGGAAGAGCAAGAAAAGTGCAGTCGCCCTCAGTCGGACGTCGCAGTCGTTCTCTGACGACGGGGGGAAAACGGCCGTTCACACAGTCACTGCGGGGGAATAACTGGCCACTGAACATCTTTGATGAGCAGGAAATTGCTGAAAATCACACGCCGTGACCTTTTCAGTTGCGTAAACAGTGAAAGGGAGACTTGTGGAAAATGTTTGAGCCGTGCCATTGCGCAACATTTTTTCCACTCCCACTGCGAAAACAGTTTGGGCCATTACTTAATAATAAGAGTTCCCTAATCCAAAAGAATTTTTTGAGTGATTTTGTTTTTGCTAAAAGATGCGACTCGTCTGCTCCTCTCTTCTGTAAACGTTTCCATTTTTAATGTGAACATATACCAGACTTGTGTTTTCATGTATAAACATCCTGTAAACCCAACTCATTACTTTTTTTTCCAGGCTTCCTCAGACACTCACTCATATTCCACATAAGGACTTTTATCTTTCCGTATTGTTGGACTTCCCTGAATAACAACATACTTCCATCGCTACAATCGACATCTACGCTATTGTTATTATTCAAAAGAATCATAGAAGGGCCTCAATAAGTTTGATAACACTGCATGGATTTTAATTTAATGCATCTCAACTTAAAACTTCTATGAAATTTGTACATTTTCATCAATCTTTGTATTACTGCTTCGATGTAACCCTGATGAATTATGCACTTTTATGTTTCTTTATCTTTAATCCTCGTTTCAAGTCTGACTATTGATATCTAATCGGAGAGTATCTTAGGCCATCTTTGACTTCTAACCTCTCCTGCAAAATATTATCTTTTTAGATACATGTTTATGTGCAATAATCAAATATAAATACAAACAAGCTGAACTTTTTTTGGATTTCACTCCAATAAAGCTCGAGTCAAAAGCTGAGTAAAGGTCATCGCAGCCTCAGCGCCCTCCTGTGGAGATAAAGACCTAAACAGGGTCAGCAGAGTAATATATTACGGATATTCAAGTTGCGCTATTAAAATATAAGTTCATTCAAAACACAAGCTGTGGTTTTCATGATCACCAAGCCAACATGTGGCCGGTCTCACCTAGAAGTCTTCACCAAACCACAGTGGAATCTCATGTGCTCTTTAGAAGCCAGGAGGACCTCTGCTGGTGAGACAGCAGATTGCTGTTAGTCAAAGCCTGCATTAACATTAAAGAGAGCCGTGGGATATTTACCGGCTGTATTCATTATTAAAATCTAAAGAGAGAAACTACATTTAAATATATTTTCTTATGTAAAATCTCTTGTTTGCATGTGCTTCATGTCTTGTGCAAGTGTGCAAACTCGGTGTGATGTAATCCACAGGAAGTGGTGTGCAGGATATTTAGGTGTGATGTACAAGATGTACAATGTGGCTTCAATCTTTAAAGTTCTTAATGCAAACACACACACACACACACACACACACACACACACACACACACACACACACACACACACACACACACACACATCTGTGGCTGCACCATGTCAAACACACAGCACTAATGTAACAATAACAAATAGTCTTTAAGGAAGCCTCAGATGAACTCAGGTCCTCGGTGGGGATTTGACTGAGCCCGTCTGTCCTCCATGAGAGGAGGCAGCAGCTGTTGCAGACAGAGACAGATGTTAGCTGGTCGACAGGTGTGTGTGTGTGTGTGTGTGTGTGTGTGTGTGTGTGCGCGCGCTACATACACTCTGCCTCTCTGTCCTTTTGTATACAGTATCACATTCTGTCTGTTTTACACATGAAACACTGTACACATCTGTACAGCAGTGTGTAGTACAACTTAAAGGGACAGTTCACCCCAGAGCCTGTTGTGCTGTTATATCCTTCTAGGTTGTTTTGGTTTGAGTTTCCTAGTTTTGGAGGTATCGGCTGTAGAGACGTCTGCCTTCTCTCCAATATAGTTGGACAATGTCACACTCGGCTTTATGGAGCTCAAAGCTGTAGACCTTGACGTGAGCAGTTATAATGGAGGAACTCTGGTACATGAAACTGCTCACATCAAGGTCTTTGGATTATCTTGAGTAACCGGGTCATGATTCCTGGAAGGAGACACTGCTGTTGAGGTTCTCAGATGTATTGTTTGGTCGATAACTCAAACACTTGGCAACTCACACACAAAATACAATCTAGATTGACAAATAACACGACAGGTAAGAGGGGAAAGTTTGATTTGGGGGGGGGGGGTGAACTGTCCCTTTAAGCTAGAAAGTTCAGAATTATAGGTTTAGTTTAGTTAAACTCAGTGAATTAACATATCATGAAAGGAAAATGTTCACTGAAGTGTTCAACTTGTTCTATCAGATGAAAGGAAATAGCAAACACACACACACACACACACACACACACACACACACACACACACACACACACACACACACACACACCCACACACACAAACAAACTAAAACTCCGTAGGGTCTTAAAGGCTTAAAAGTATTTGTGGTATTTTAATCATATCACTAATATTCCTGTGAAACCCTTAATTGTTTTGCAGTGGAATATAAAATAATATAAAAACAATTGTACAACAGTGTGAGTGATATTTTTCTTTTTAAATCATTATGACGAGACACGACGATGTGCGTTTGTTTTCTATACCTGCCTGCACGGTAGCTGCACGACCAGACCGAGGGCGCCACCGTGCAGCAAAACCAACCGAGCCGTGAATATCTGAGCAGCCTGCTCGCGCCCTCTCCCCGTGCAGCCTCCCAGTGGTCGAAGGGAGGAAAAGATGGCACCTCAGAAGCCGCTGTCAGCCACTCCGCCCGGCTTCTCGTCCTGCGGACAGCGGCGTGCTTCCCTCTGAAATGGCCTCGACCGAACCGCCAGCCGCCTGACACGACACCGGAGAATATTTATTTTTTCATTTTTTTAAAGACAGACCTGAAAACTGTGGCCATCCGTGTAGCATTTTCCACACCCTGTCGCCTTTTTTTTTCCCCCCACCCTCAACATCTGCACACCGAGCCGGCTGCAAGGCTTCGCTGGCAGCATCGCTGTTCTGATTAAAACAGCCAGAGGTGCTGCTGCTGGATCTGGTTTTTTATTTTCATTTTTTTACTGGAACTCAAGGACAAAGCACTGAACACACAGAAAACACCTTATTCATCTCCTTCAAACGGGACAGGAGGGGAGGATGAGGTAAGCAGACGCACGTTTTGCTCGTTTGCTGCACATTAAAGCGCAGATTCCACTGCGCGTTATTATGGGATATTAAAGGATATGGCGAGATACGACCAAAAACACCCCATTAACGAGCACACTGTTGGTTTTTATTGGCGCAGTTTTATTCAGAAGGCCCGTGATGTGCATGTCACCGCAGCGCGAAAAGGTGTATCTCGGGGGGGGCCACGCGCCTCTACCGACCGGCGGGTCACCTGTAGGCCGACAGGTGAACGTCTAAAGAGGTGCGGCTGCTCTCAGATCAGCACATTGAGACAACAGTGTTTGATGAATCCGGCTAACATCTTCTGACTCCAGCTCGCGCTGTGATGTGTCACGTGGAAGGTTGTCTGCGGGGGGTGTAAAGGGGGGGGGGGGGGTGTTGTCATGGAAACCAGACTACACGTGCAGGAATTCTTCTTCTCCTCCTTAGTTGCGACACATATAATCCGATCCAATGTGTTTAATCTTTCTTTATTTTTTTTAAGCACAGCCTATGCATGTTGAAGCCCACACACGCGCGCACACACCTTCCCAGCTGGGAACCAATCAGCTGAGAGTATTCACTTACGGGCATCCAGACACACAGCTGTCTAAAGGAGACGCACAGCACTGGTTTTACTGGCTGACTGCAGGAGCCAATCGGGTGAAGCGTTACTGGCAGGGGCCCAGCCGGGCAGCCAATCAGCGGCGAGTCTGCCTGTGCTCCACGGTTTTGTGGGGGCGGGGCACCGGCGGTTGGCACAGGTTCACCGTGAACAGGAGGAATCCAAAGCTGCCACTAAATGCTGTTGGCTCTGAAATCTGTGAATGAGTGTTTGTCCCAAGGTCAGAGTGGGATTTCGTCGACATGGTATGTTAGTGTCTCTTTTAACGAGCTCCCCCTCACACGCTCGTTGCTTTTCTCCGTGCTGCTGCTCTCCCTATAGCTCTGTCCTAACATGCACTCAAATGGCCTGACATGTGCCTTTGAGCAAGGCTCTTTATCCTCAGGTACGCTGGTACTGCAGCCTGTATGGAAGCTGGTAAACTAGCCAGATCACTTACTTCATAATACACAAACTACATTTTTTTGCATCAACAGAAAATGATAAAAGACATTAATTGACTTGCTCTTTGAGCTCAATAATGTGTTGGTAGCAGTGCTTCCTGGACTCAGTGGAGTTTGTTTGAGGTGTCGCAAGACAAATTCCAAAGCCCCCTCTTTTAAACAATTAAAATGCTTTTATCGTAAAGTCACGTGAGACCTAAAAAAAACATTTGGCGCATTTCGGCATCAAACATTCGTCAGGGAGTCAAAAACATGCTCTGATATGTTCTGTGAGCTGTTGTACCGCCATCCAAAATGTGTTTTATTTGTAATTTCCCTGTCCTCCATTTCCTTTGTGCATTGCATTATGGGACACTAGCGTACGCCAGCAACACAGTCAAATCTTCTGTGCTTCCCAACACTCATACTACCAAACTATTAAGTGTGCCAGAAAAAAGACTTAGCATGTCCCAATAAAATAGAAGTTTGAATGCAATACATAAAAAAAAAAAAAAACGTTTAGTGCATGCTGCAGCTGCCTTTGTAAAGTGTGTACTATTGCATGCAGTATGCATTTGATTGGGTACTACTTGGGTACTAGTTTGTCGTTATATTGCACTTATATATAGATATATGATATATGTGGGTCAGAATAGCCAGAAAAGCATGCTGACTCGCATACTGCTAGATGCAGCCGGATGTAGTGAAACATTCTGGTATTTTTAGCACACTGGATGTGACGTACTATGTATTGGAACTAAATCTTATTCATACTAAATAGTACTGTATGGGTATTGGAACGCACAGTTTCTAAGAAGAACTGCAGTATGTGCTAAAAGTAAAAAGTATGCAATTTTCAAAGCAGTTTGCCTCTTCTAGAGTCGGGTTTTGTCTCGGCAGCGGAGGTTTTGTTTGATGTGAACCGGCCTGACGAGCTGTCTGCTGATACACGAGTCGTATTAGCGTTTACCTGACAGCCACATCGATGCTCAGCTGTGATTCTGTGCTGTACAGAGGTGCTCTGTAGGTGGCAACATAGACTGTGACTGAACGCGACAAGCCAGCGCTTCATTCAGTTTGGGTGCATGTGAGTGTCTCTGCCTGTGGCCCGTTTGTATCTCCCTCCGTCCGTTTTGCGTGTGTGACTTGTGTGTGTGTGTGTGTGTGTGTGTGTGTGTGTGTGTGTGTCTGTCTGTCACTATAGTATGTTTGTAGGACACAAACAGCTGTTCAGTGCTTCGATCTGATGCGCATTGATCTCAGTGCTGTGAGCTGCAGCTCACACATGCATGACTCAAGGTCAGATAGACGGAAGCATCAAAGCAAACTGCAGAAAGTAAAGTTGTCTTTAAGTTCAGTAATTCATTATGATAATGAGTTGTCTTTCAGTGGAATCGTGATGAATATCTATCAGGATATATCAAATATATGATTGATAATAACAAGCACATACTAACTCAAATTTGTCAGAAAAAATCGGATTATTTAGCACTCAAGTTTTTAATTAATTTAGAAAATACTCATTTAATTTTTAGTATTTAATGTACATAAGAGTAAAACCATGTGGTTATTTCATATAGACTATTTATTTATTTATTGAATCACCAGAAAACCTGCTATACCATGATAACCATTGATATCGAGATATGAAATAAGTTGCCTCATTAAGCACTGCGTCATGTGTTTTTTAAAGGACACGCGTCATTGCCAGGCTTTAGATTTAATATCAGCACGTCATCGATAATCCCGCTTTTGCTTTTAAACAGCAAAATGAACAGCCATTTTTCATATATCATCTTACATCAACGTTTTGAAAATCCAGCAAGTGTTCATGCTTGATGAATCTGTACGTCTAATCCTGTCTGGGCTTTTCCTAATTCAATTACGGAGCGAGTCAAAAGCTCGAAACCAACACAGTATCCGCTTCTCATTCGTCAAGATTAGACGTAAGAGGTTCAGTTATCTCCAGCGGTGGAGCGGTTTAAGGTGCTGCAGGTTTCTGGGCGGAAAAGAAAAGCCGGGATTGGTGATTCTAGTCTCTGTGGAGCCTGGATGTCTGATTCCTTTTATCTTTGCAGTGTCCTTCTCCGTCTCTCCCACTTAGACTGTAGAGACAGTAGCCTCTCCTCTGCCTTAGTCTGCTGGTCTGACACAACACCATTAATCACAGCCTGGCATGTCTGTAGACTTTGACTGATCGATCGCTTAAGTCTTGTATCAAGCTGCTCTTCTCAGTTTTCACATTTCATATTTTGGGGGTTTTGAACTGTTGGTCAGACAAAACAAGTCATTTGAAGCCCCACTGCTCAAACTGAATTGGAGACTTTTTTTGTACTGTAATGAGTAGGAACTTCTAACTGGTTATGAAACAGTCTCAATTGAATCCTGATCCCTCTATATGACTGACATAAGTAAACCAGAATAACAGTGAGAAGATTGGCTATTTCTATATCGTGATTCTTAAGGCTCGTCATCGGTGCCACCGGGTCGGATTCCATGAGAAATCCTGCAGGTTCACCAGAATCTCATTCAGCTCAGAGTCAAGCGGGGCCTCCGGCAGCGACCAGCCCACCGCGGACAGACCCAGATCCGGCTTTGCTGCCGACTTCGACCTGCAGATGGAGAGGGAGGAAGAGAGGGAGGAGGAGAGGGACGAAGAGAGGGAGGAGGAGAGGGAGGAAGAGAGGGAGGAAGAGAGGGAGGAAGAGAGGGAGGAGGAGAGGGAGGAGGAGAGGGACGAAGAGAGGGAGGAAGAGAGGGAGGAAGAGAGGGAGGAAGAGAAGGAGGAAGAGGAGGAGAGGGAGGAGAGGGAGGAGGAGAGGGAGGAAGAGAGGGAGGAGGAGAGGGAGGAAGACACGGAGGAGGAGAGGGAGGAGGAGAGGGAGGAAGAGAGGGAGGAGAGGGAGGAGGAGAGGGAGGAAGAGAGGGAGGAAGAGAAGGAGGAGAGGGAGGAGGAGAGGGAGGAAGACAGGGAGGAGGAGAGGGAGGAGGAGAGGGAGGAAGAATGGTGGGAGGTGACCTTTGAACCCGGCAGCAGCATCTCCTCCTTTGGCCAGGAGACGACACCACGCTGCTGGAGACCCAGGCTCATATTGCTGGGTCTGCTAGAGGGGAGGGAGGCACGGGGGAACCAGAACCAGGACTGAGCGGGGCAGCCTGTCAGACCCCCGCTGCATTAAAATGAGAGGTTTTCTAAAGGGACTCTGGTGCTCGGAAACACTACCGCTTTTGTCCACAAGGACCGCCACAAAATCAACAATAAAAGAAAGTTCCTTGTAGTAACTTTAACCGTCAGCTTATGCAAATGACCAGAGATGTGATGCGCTGCAGATAATTCACACATACTGGGTCACCGCTTTGGCTAAGTTCTGCTGAGGTGAATTCTTGCCTAGCTGTGTTCTGTAACTACAGATGACGGCCTCGTCCGTTCACTTGCGACTGATCATGAAGTGTGACAGCAGAGATTGACGTGCGGCCCCTCCCCCGCGGCCCTCGGTGGCCTCCCACCATCGCCAGCACCACCATCGGAGCGTTTTCATTACGCTCTGAAAGTGAAGTGTGGGCTTTTTATCGATCCGGCATCGTCACTGCTGCCCGACGCGTATTGACGGGCGCGGTCGGTGGTCTGCGTGTGACCCACATGAATACCAGCATTAATAGTTAATGCGTGCCGAATTAATGCGGGACAAGGGCGACCACATAGAAGTGAAAGGGAACGCATCACTTCCTATTGCACTGAAGGTGTGTTTTAAGAGGAATGTGCTTCAAAGAGAGGGGGGGCACAACACACCCACACCCACACTGTAAACTAATATTGTGTGCATCTGGTGCCTGCCCTGAAATAAATCATAATATCTGGGTTCATGGTGTTTGCCTTTAATGTCCCCCAGCCGTACCAGAGAGTCACGACTATCACAGGAGGTCAGATTTCTCTCGCGGTGCACAGCTGCGCGCTTTGAAGCCGCACAGGTGTGCATTCTTTTGACATTTTCTTCCAGAGATGTTGGAAATTCTGACATATTTTCAAGGCTATCGACGACGCGGTCATCTAATGTTTCCCCTCAGCATGGTAACCTGTTTATGATCCTAAAAATAGGTTTTAACATCGGTGTTCATAAAACGCCACCTGGTGAATAGTTTAAAGCTGCTGTGGGGAATGGTTTTTGTGTGAGTAATGGATCAAATGAGCCCACAGATGATTTTCACCCCTCAGCTTTACAGATGTTGTTGTTGTTGTTTTGTTTAGCAGCAGCAGCTAAAGAGACAAATAGTTCTCTGTTTAAGTGAATATAATATAATAGAGAGAGTTGATATTGGACTTGCATGCAGGTGGTCACAAACATTACTCTAAATAAATGCTAACGTTGCTGTTTATCTGCTGGATGTGTAGATTATCTATAAGTTAATGTAGGTTAATTAACGAGGAGATTTCTATTTTGACAAATATTGACTTCCGCTATCAATTATTGTTCACCACTAGCTTTTACATGTGGAACACTTGCAGCTAAAATAAATAGTTTCATAATTTTCATGGGTTAACAGTTACAATTAACTCCAGCAGCACTTTTATCATAAAGGAAAAACTTTTAAAATATTCTATATTCTACTCGTGTTTTATTCTTCTTCATGCTCCTTGGAAGTACGTGACGTTAGAAACAACTCACTCTGCTTTTAAAGTTACAGTTTATCAGAAGTAAAGCTTTTAGACTACACTTATAGATACTAGTTGCTCAATTCTGTACCCTAAAAAATCTGAATATATATACTACAGTAATGGTAAATATGTTTAGAAAGAAACCTAATGTGACACAGATTGTGAGTCGGTATCGGCCTCGACATCGGTGCGTCTCTAATAACTGAGAAACTTTCAGTGACGGTGATCTGTTTCTCAAAATCTGCCCATGGCATGAATACAATATTTGGTTATGTTGAGGCAATTCAAAGCACTTGGTTATGGTTATGGAAAGACCGTGGTATTGCTTAAACACTGTAAAAAATGACTTTGTGCAGAACAAGAACATAGTACTTTGTGCAATGGACATTTTTTTTGCCACTGATGTCAGTGAAAACTGCAGTCAGGTTCAAATTTAGTATTTAAGCTTTGTGTTCTAAGCAGAAATGCGATGCTTTTATTTGCTGTCATCAACTTCTCATTCATTTTGCTCCATTTTAAGCCAATTTCTATGAAAAATATCCACTCAATGTGGCAAAAATCAGGAACGCACAGACATCTGTGGCGCTAGAATAGTGAAAAGTGTCTCTGCCTGCATGAGGAACATTAATGGACTTGGGATATATTTGCATATCGCAGAAGCTGTAGTTTACGGACGGCCCCAAAGCTGCAGCCACATCACACGTGTGAGCAACAACGCTGCGCATTTGTCTTAATGCAGTGGGACAAACGCGACACAAAATGGAGAGGGATGTTGCACACATCCAGTGTCAGGTGCGAGGTCACGTGTCCCGTCTCTGTTGGGAATCTTTGTAATAACACAGTGCATTCTGGGTGACAGCAGTGCGGCGCGTGAGTCATCATTATGCACACGGAGGCGTCACAGGGCAGAGCGCTGAAGCTGATCTGCACAGACGTGTGCTTGTGTGTGTTTGAGAGAGAGAGAGAGAGAGAGAGAGAGAGAGAGAGAGAGAGAGAGAGAGGTAATCAAATCTTTGTGAATGAGAGGGAAATCACTCCCTCCTCCTCCTCCTCTCCCCCGCTCTGTCTCCCCTCCCCCCCCTCCCCCTCTGGATCTCCTCTGCCAGCTCCCATCGGCGTGTGGCGTAATTAAAACGATCGGCTGATGTGAGGCAGACGCATTCTTTGCAGCTGAAATTCGACCCGCGGGCCGGCGAGGATGAGCTAACAGTCGGAGATCTCTGACCCCCCTCCTCCGTCACACCTCTCACACTCCATTTAATCCCTTTCCTTTCTCCACCTTCGCCCCACCTTGTATGGCGTGACCGCATACAGGTGGACTGTGGGCGTTTTTTTTGTGGGGATGAAGGGACTGAGGAGTCAGAGTGGATCATGCGGGGCATGCGACTGGGTCGCTGTGCGGCATGCATTTGGGCGGCGACACATTTCATTTGTTTGTTTTGACTCCGGCACAGTGGATTAGAACTGAAACGATGGCAGTGAGGTCAGAGGGCGTGCACTCGGCTTTAATTCAAGGGAGTTCATGTCTATGTTGGCGGAACTGTGCAGGAATTGTTGCCACTTTTATTCCCTTCATTTTAGGGCCGCTCAAGTGTTTCCGATGGGGTTTCAACGACATTCAGTGAACTCATTAAAGCGTTTGTTGTTGTCTCTCAATCATCACCATCATGAGGCGTAAAAAAAATTGGAACGACTCAATCAGAGACGTTGTCAAAAGAAATAGTCTTGAAATGCAATTTATGTATCTGTTAATGGAATAGTTGCAAAAGTGCAGAAAATACCTTTTAGCAGGTAAAATCGTGCACTTTAACTCATTTCCACCACAAAGCTCCATCACATGTCTGTCCTCTCCTCACTCACTCACTCACTCACTCACTGACTCACTCACTCCGTCATGCTTTGTGCTTGCCGTGGTGACGTAGGTGCGAGGTGTTCGCGCTGGAAAATGACATCATAATGGCTTTCGCGTTGATAGGAAAGGCGTCGCAAGTTATTGAATAAAGGAAATAAAAAAAGTCCATAAAAATGAGATATGAGTTTGCAGTTCATTACAATTCCTCCGCGGTCGGTTTAATGGCGTTTTGCCGGTTACACTCGTTGACTTCTTGCTTCTTCTCAGTACATTTTGCTTGTGCGCTCTGACGTTTCAGAATAAAAATAAAAACACCTCTTAACATGTGATAATGTGTCATATTCAGCTTTTGGGACTTATTTTTCAGAAAACAAGAAAAAAATGCCGCTTTTCCCCCCTAACTGTAGAGAGCCAATTTGACAATTGGTAAGAACAATGTATGCTAATAGCCAGGTTGTTACAGTAGCACTGTCTCTCAAACACACACAGTCAAACATGTAGACACACACGGTAGAAACGGAGGTGTGTAGCTTTGAAGATTAGAATCTGCTGCTGGAGCCTAACCTGAGAGAGAGAGAGAGAGAGAGAGAGAGAGAGAGAGAGAGAGAGAGAGAGAGAGAGAGAGAGAGAGAGAGAGAGAGAGAGAGAGAGAGAGAGAGAGAGAGAGAGAGAGAGAGAGAGAGAGAGAGAGATGGGGGATGGGTGTATACTGTAGAGGCTGGATGTCCTTTCACCCTTCCTGTTCTGCCTCTCCTCTCTTCTCTCCCCCCTGTTTCCCTCCCCCTCGCTCTTGCCAAGCATTTAACGCTCTCTACCTGCCTGTCCATCTGTCTGCTCCTCTGACCCCTCCCCCCCCTCCTTCCACCTTGTTACTCCACCTCCCTCATTACACGTTTGTTGTGAAATCACTCCTCCTCTCCTCCCCATCTGTGATCGCTGTGTGTGTTTTTTTTCCTCCTGTTTTCTGCCCGCGATGCTCAGATAAGGACCTGGAGGAGGCCTCCACTGTGTTCATTGGGACAACTAGAAAGTCCTCCTCTTCTTCAAGGAGAGATGAAGGAAGAATGTCTCCAGCAGGAGTTACTGTTCGGCCGGCGAGCATTCTTTCTCTGCCTGTCCGTAAAAATAATCGATTCATGCTTTCATATCAAAGCGCTGCCTCCGTCTGTGTCAAAGTCAGTGAACCAGAAAAAGAGTTTAAGAGAAAGGGACGGCGTGCTAAAGTTTAATTTGGAAAGAATGTCGTTTATTGATTGAACTGTCGTCTGAATGGATACACACGGGTGACTGTGGAAGTTCATGGAGCCTATAAATCGAGCTGAAACTCCACAATAAACATCCCTGAAAACAAGGGATTTTGTGTCATATTCAGACTTTTTGGGACTTATTTATCACAAAACCAGAAAAATGAATCAATTTATTTACGGTGCAATTTGTCTTGTTTCAAGGATATCTCAGCCATTGTTGCCGTTATGACGTACGAGACAGACAAAGACAGACGGGTGCGCTTGTATCCGGAACCTTGGTATCACTTTTGATACCAAACCCTGTCCTTCGAACGTCACGTCAATCACAAAAACCTCCTTTCATCTCAAAAACATCGGCCGTCTCCGCGCCTCCATCAACGCTCCTCCATCACCTCTCGACTGGACTGCTGCTACAGCATCCTGTACGGCTCACCCACCAAAATCATCAACAACCTGCAATCGCCGGGCTCCACAGTTCCTCGTGTTCCGGTGGAAGAGAACTGATTCAGCATTTGGGGCGCTTCATTAAGTCCTAATGAAGTAGCTGCTGTGTGAGAATATATCTTTGGCCTCACACAGCTTCTGTGACCCATTGGAGCACAGAGTGCTCTTCTGTGAACAACTGTAAACATGGCCAGTCATAACAGAAGAAAGCGTTGTGCAAAATGAATCGCACTACAGTAAGTGCAGACTGCTGCGCCGCCCTCTTTCTACCGTCTGAGAAGGAAAGATCACCTGTCTTATGTCATGCGAGTCAAAGGCCTGCTGTGATTGGTCCATCGTGTAGTCTGCTGCATCGACCCTTCTACAGTTACCTAAGTGTGCGGATACAGTTTGGCAACGGAAATAGAGAGTGCAATAGCTTGTCGGGGTTTGTAAGGGCATCACCCAACAAAGACGGTAAATGCAACATAAGCACATTTACTTTCCAGGTCTGTGTGCTATGAGTGAGTGAGTGAGTGAGTGAGTGAATGGAATACATAGCAAGTGGCCTAATATCCTGTAGCCAAGGCTTTAACCCTAAACCCTCAGGGACTTATCTGACGTCACCTGGTAAATGGTTGAGTGCGGGAGGCTGTAAGGGCTTGAAATGGTGTAAATACGAACGGGACAGCACTTAGCATGACAACGTCATATCATGTTCCCGGCTTCTGCCTCACGAGATGAGTTATTTGTCAAATAATCTATTTACTCGTTTTTTTGTCGAAACAGCTTTAATAACAAAATGAAAAGAAATGGTTGGTGAACAAACCAGCTGTGTAATATAATCTCTGCTTTCATGTGTTTTTATGTGCCATCTTAATTCTTAATGATTCTGAGTGAATGTAAAATGCCAGCCTGAACACGCCGGCCTCTTTTGTTTACCTTGTTTATCCTTACGTCTCCGTGCTCCCGCTGGTAACCCCGTGTTTAACGTCGCGTTGCTATGAATTGTGGGTAATCCCCTCTGGCAAAGTCTGCAGAAATGCGGACTGGCGGAAAGTGTTTTCAAAGGGCTGAAAATGTCTGCGAGAGAGCCCTCAAACACATTTGACAGCGGGACAGACACTAAATCCTCACGGACTTCGTATCAAAGTCTGTGAGTCCGTGAGGTCGGGGATTGGGATTGGGATCCAGTGGGTAACGTTACACCGGAGAGGAATCACGAGCACGACGATCCAACTCCGTTATCTGTGGTTATTGCGTGTTGAGTATCAAACACCATGAAACTCAGAGGTTTGACTTTATTGATTTTTTTTTTTAAATGGCTGCTACAGTCCAGTGGTAGTCAACACATTTAATAGCTCACAGCCAGCCGGTGTGGTGTAGGTGTCGTCCTAAAAGCCTTCGATCAAGTTCTAAATACAAACTCAGAGCATGAGTCTAAAAAGTCACCAGTTAACACGGTCGCTCGTTAAACTTAAACACCCGTTGCTCTGAAACGGTCGTGATCTTCTCGTAATCCTGTAGAACTGCAGTCCTGTGTTGAAATATCCACTATGACACAATGAAACAACCAGACATTTTAATGATTTTAACTGTTTTAATTACATTTTTAGATCTTGTTAACTCCTCTGAATGCGTTGCCAACATGCGCATGCAATGTGAATTATGGGAAATGTAGGATCTGCCGTTTTTTGGAGCTTGGCCCGTACTGGACGGCATATCTCTGCTTCGATGTTTACAGTTCACTTTTAAATGTGAACTGCAGTACTAAATTGCTGTGGAGCTTTGATATTGTCTCATTTGTGTGAGAGGACTACATGATGCAACTCATTGCAAGCAGACATTTGCATCTAGCTTTGAGGTAAATGGGTTTTGTCTGGGGTTTGGCAAATATGTGAACTAATATGACACGGATATAAAAAAAAAAAGGATGACATTTTATTGGCACAAAGAATTGTGGCCGAACTCTACTGTCGACAGGCGAGTAACGGGACAAAATTGCAACGTCCGCTGCCGTCCACACCGATTACAGAGCAAACCATGTCATCCAACAGTTCTACAGCCGCTCCAATCAATGAAATTGCCTGCTGGCAAAACACAGCAGGACAGATGCGGGTGATGTGAGCGGGGTGAGCTAGAAAGGACAGAGGATGTACACTAAATATGGGAGGGATTTATTGGTTACAGGCAGGTTGCTGTGATGTGGAATCAACCCAGAAGATTAGTGTTATACGGCCACACACGACACTTACTGTGTATAAGTTAATCTACGAGTGTCTAGATAGACAGAGCAAGGGGACGTTAAAGAGGCAAATGTTGGCATCGCACGCTCAAATTTGGTTGCTTATTGTATATTTTATTGCGCTATTTAATTAAATTCAATTTCACAGTTTATTCAGCCTCAGATATATCCTTCCAACTATGTAACTGTGCACAGCCAAGTGAGCCACAAGTTCAAACAAAGGGATAAATTGCTTTTTCTCCACCTGTGTCCCTGCAAGTGAACATCCAGTAAAAGCTGACTGTGTGTGTGTGTGTGTGTGTGTGTGTGTGTGTGTGTGTGTGTGTGTGTGTGTGTGTGTGTGTGTGTGTGTGTGTGTGTGTGAGATTGTGTCGTATCCGGAGCTCCACCCAAGCCCGGCATGCCAGCCTCAGATCATACGCGAGAAAAGACGGGAGCCATCAGATGAATTAAAATCTGTTGCTCCTCCTCCTCCTCCTCCTCCTCAACCCCCCTCTCCCCTCCATGCCGGCTTACGCATCCTCGCCTCGGCCAATCCGGCAGCCGTGAGAGGAGGAAGGAGAAGAGAGAGGAGGAGAAGGAGGGGCAGGACCAGCAGCCTCCGGGGCTGGCTGCCCATCGTTCTTGTCACAGCTGGGAGGGGAGGATGGGAGGGGGAGGAGGGAATGGGGGGGGGGGGGGGGGGGGGGGGGTAATCCAATGAGACACAGAGAGGAGAGGCAGTGTGAGGGCAACGCCTCACAGCACCGGGAATCTCTCTCTATCCCCATCTCTCTCTCTCTCTCTTTCCCCCCTCCTCTGTTTCTGAAGCGTAAAAACCAAAAGACTCTCATCTCCCATTCATTCTCCTCTGCATGTGGCTGAGGGCTGCTCTCACATTTGTGAGCCTCTCCTTTTCCACCCTCAGTTCAAAATCCTCCTTCACTCCCTCCCGATTTGTCTCTACCTGTCGAAGGACGGACCGATGAGCACAAACCAGGATTATTTTTTCGATGTCTTTGGGAGGCGGCAGCATCTTTTCCTGGAGTCATCTTTGTCCTTGTGCTCACAGCTGCTGATTGCACAGTGGCTGCTAGTGGGGAAATAGGTTAGTGTGCCTGTTCGCTGGCGGCCAGCAGAGGTGATTGAATGCGCTGTGCTCAGAGGAGGCGAAGAAGAGGGGGATGCCTTCCTGGCGGTAGCGCTCTGTAGCCCTGCGACCACTTGGGGGAGAAGGTGACGCTGGCGCCGAACTCTGACCTTTAGTTAAAGTGTCAGCGACGAAATTCAGGACAGACAAAGAAAAAAAAAAGCGACAGATACAGACTTTGGTTTTTTGTTGCATTTTTGCATTTTTTTGTTGTCGCGACACAGGGCTGACTGGCGTCTGCTGTGTGTGGACACCATGGACATCAACCTTCAGTCGCACCGGTTTTACTTCCCCCAGATCTACTGTGCTGAACCGGGGGCACAGCCACAGCTCACTGAGTTCAAAGTCAGGTAGGCTTCCAAGGGAAAGGTGTTTACGACGGACCCATCCATAGATGAGAGGCAAAGCACTTATTCCTGATTGGTGGAGGCACCCAGGTCTGATGTCTCCATTTGCTTTTGTCAGTCTCGGCTGCCTTTTTAGATCCACCCAAAATGCAGCTAGAGCCTCATGATTGTATTGTCCACCAGAGCTGCTGCTGCTGCTGCTGCTGCTGCACATGAAGCATTTCTGTGTATGTGGAGTGCTGCTGTGAGCGGCTGGTTGCCCTTGCAGGGGGATGGGGCTGCATGCTAATGTGTTAGCTAGCTGTGCAGAAAAAGTGTTAGGCTCCTGGGAGAAGCAGAGGGCATTGATGGCCTTTCGGAGGAGCTTGCCAAGTTTGGATGGAGGGGGTGACAGTGCCGCGGTTGTGTTGTATCTGCCGTCCTGTGGCCGCTCTCGTTAGCTGCCTCTGTGGCTCTTTTGTTCTCCGTGTTTACGCGTCTGCCTTTTCTCTTTCTGCTATTCTCTCCCATCCAATCGACGCTGAAAGTGCTCAGGGTTTGGCTTGTTGCATCCATAGCTGACGCCTGCCGTCATGGTGGCAGAGCGCTCAAAGACGCATGCTCAGACATGCAACAGCTTCCCCGCTCTTTGTCTCGTGGAGACGTAATCGTGGCGGACGGAGCTGTTGCATCCAGCCTGATGCTGTGTGACACCCACGTCAGAAATGAAGCGCACAATCACAATTGTCTTTGGTGCTTTTTTTTTTTTACTTATCCGTTCACCATCCCTCTTTGCATTCACGTGTTGAGAATGTCCTTGTAAGCTTGAGTGCGATACGTTTGGCGATTCCTCCTCTCACAGCTCTGATTAGTGCAGCTTTAAGGGTACTCAGCCAGAGTTTTGCACCGCTAAGCAGCTTTTAGTTTGGTCGGTGCTCCAGGCCGGAGCAGCTTTATGGGGGCTACGGCGTGTCGCTGTCACGGCCTGGCCGAGCTCCCCGGTGGCTCCGCGGGAGTCTGAGGTTCGATCGCAGCTGGGCGCCATCGCCAGGAGAAAGAGAGGGAAGGAAAGTGAGGCGGCATGCCCAGTTTTCTAACCCACTTTAGTTATCCTCGTCACATTTTTTATGTCACACCTGCTGTTTAATACCCAGGTTAGCATTTCATTCAGAAGTGTTTTAAGC
Organism: Cebidichthys violaceus; assembly: GCF_023349555.1. Classification (NCBI taxonomy): domain Eukaryota; kingdom Metazoa; phylum Chordata; class Actinopteri; order Perciformes; family Stichaeidae; genus Cebidichthys; species Cebidichthys violaceus. Next base: position 13,245,102 of record NW_027176307.1, on the reverse strand, counting down.
CTAATCAACAATTGATCAAGTTCGATCCACTGCGGTCTCACCTCAGTGAGCTTCTGAGAAATGTTCACATCAGCAAACATCAAGAAATGTCAGCAAATACCCGCGTTTGATGTGTCTGTGTGAAAAAGAAAAAAACAGAAACTATAGTCTCGCACATTTCCGGCTCTCACCTCTCGTAAGGGAGGCACACCAACACACACACACACACACACACACACACACACACACACACACACACACACACACACACACACACACACACAAACCCTGCGAGCATTTGCAGAGATTAAAGAGGTTTAAAAAGCGATGTGTTTTCACAAAACCAATCCAGGCCCTTCAGCAATATTAATGTCTCACAAATCAGATTTTATGCAATGAATACTCAGTTAGGGAAGCAGAGAGAGATTTTACTGAAAACACACATAAATAAACAGACTGCTGTATCTATTTCTGAGCAGATTAATCACTGGTTTTCCTGGCTGCGAAGTGAATTCAGCGCACTTTAATCAGGAAATGGACACAACTACACAGCAGCAGCAGCGTCTCTTACCATATTATTAGCAAGGTGAGCTCATTAGAGCCGAGTGAGATGGAAGAAGACGGAGAGAGATTGGAGATGAAAAATGTGAAATTGAGAGAGACAGAGATGGAAAGAGAGAGAGAGAGAGAGAGAGAGAGAGGGCGATAAGAGGGAGGGAAAATAAAAGACCAGGAGGGAAGAGGGGGGATGGTGAGAATAGCAAAGCTAAGCAAAAGGAAGAGAGAGAGTGGATTGTAAATGTGAGAGTGAAACAGTCAGACGGATGGAGGTGGAATTAGAGGCGAAAGGAGGAGCCGGTGTGATTGTGAAGAAAAGAGAAATGGAAAAAAAAAACGTTTGATGATGGTTTCTGGTGGGGTCTTGGTGTGGAACACGCCTTTGATAAACCTCTGCTAGGCATGCTGGGATATCAGCTCCAGCCTGGGCTCCATGGTGACCGGAGTATAGGCACAGTATAGCCAGAAAACCATGACAACCAGTGCTTGCCAATCCATAGGAGCATACAGACACGTACGGTACATGTATGCACACACACACACGCACACACACACACACACACACACACACACACACACACACACACACACACACACACACACACACACACACACACACTCACACACACACTCACATATACAGAGAGAGAGAGAGATATTGTGCTCCAAGCAAGAACCCAACCTTTTTGGTAATGTGTCTGTTTGTTTCCTTATTCTGAAGATCCAATGCAGAGATATTTAATAAAAAATGGTTTCCAAAGCATTTCATCATTTCATTAATCCATATTAGCTGCTTGTCAGTGAGCAACAGGGCCTTTTTTTGTAGGCTCATAAATGACTCTACTTCTCTCTTGATTTATTCCCTCAGTAAACATTGTAAACACTAGTTTATGGTCTCAATCTCTAGTTTCAAGTCTTCTTCAATACAGCATGATGTACATTTAGTCAAACAGACCATAAAGCAGGATATGCTTTAGGGCGGGGCTACCTTGTGATTGACAAGTCGCTCACAGAGTTGTCCTTGTTTTTCGTCTTAGTACTAGTAGACTTGTTTTATTGAAGAACAGCCGCTGACAAAGCTCCGCTAATCATCCGCTGATAAAAACATTTTCCTATACATTTTTTTCACAATAAAAGTCTACCTGTTCATTTGTTTTTTGAAAGCACATCAGGAAATGTTGGGTAACACGGCTCAGACAGCAGGTCTATGACCTTTTAGTTTCAGAAGCAAAGGCAAAAGCAGCGCGATAGCTTGACAGTCAGTGTTGATTTTGTCAGGGAAATTCCTCTGATCGTGCACGACGAAATCATGTCTGCTTCCCTTCATGCTTGACCATGCTGAGTACTCTACAGTGTAACCACTGACTACATGAATCTTGGCTCCATTGTCTAAACTAAAGCATCGCTGTCCACCTGAATGTCATCAGAAGATGATCAGAAGGCTAATGAACCCTTTGTAGTTTGAACAAAGACACGCAAGATACTAACTGACGGAAGCAACCAGAGGTGTAGAGTGTTAAACAACAGGATAGGCAAGATTCTTTTACTTCCAAAAGGTGATCATTTCTGTTTTTTTCCGTAAGTTTTAAATATCAGCATGAATCATCACGTCTTTTCTCTAAAACCCTGCTGTCGTCAAAAACAGGATTTCAGTTGTACTTTCTCCTCTTCATTTCCCTCACTTTATCTTTCACCCTGAAAGCATTTCACCTAAATCCAAGAGCTGCTGTACATTATTGCTTGAGGATTAGGTCTTGGGATGATGGAGGGTTCTCTCTGTGTTGTTCAGGACTCCCCAGAGGAGACCGAGTGTCTGTATTATTCCCTCGGTGCACTGTGGCCTGACAGCTTAGAGACGGAGTCCGCCGCACACACTCGTCAAAACATAAGAAAGCCCTGCTGGAAATTTGTGAAACGCTCTGGGTCACTGAATCCGCTGACTGATGGTTCGTGGCACAAATAGGAACCACATGTCCGCCACGGCACTCTGTGTGTGTTTCAAAAGAGGACGAGTCGGATAATTACAGCTATGTGAGTGTGAGTTATTAGGTCCTACTGTCTGCAATGGAGAGCACTTAACCTGATGGCCTTCAGCAAAACGCTCAACTGTAAAATGGCTCACATGTAAACATGTCTACGGTGTGTGTGTGTGTGTGTGTGTGTGTGTGTGTGTGTGTGTGTGTGTGTGTGTGTGTGTGTGTGTGTGAGGCTTCGCAGTAAGTAGCAGAAGTTAAACGGCATCACGGAGCACAGCCTCGGGGCATCGCCACAGCTTCCTCCTCTCCTTCCCTTCGCTCTCACCTTCCTTCCTTCTTCTTTTCTTCCAGGGAAAAGGACGTGTTTGTTTTAGACAGACTGAGTGTTAATGCTCCAGCTATGCTCTCACCTACAGCCTTCTCCCTGCTGGGAATCTTTTTCTTTCTTTTTTTTTCCCCTCTGCCAAATGGAGATGCATGCATTTTTTAAAGCCACCCCCGCTCTCTGCTGTACTCCCTATCTTCTGTATCTTCTCTGCTTCCTCGATTTATCTTCCTGCCTCTGTCTGTCTCTTCCCCCTTCCTCTTCTTTTTCTTCATTTTCCGTGTTTTCCCCCTTCCAGTCTTTCTCGTTTTCCGTCTCAGCATGAGGTCTAAGCCCCCTCTGCCCTTTTGAATTTGTCGGCTCACATCTTGGTTGATTGGGAGAGTGCATGACCTCCCTGTATGCTTGCACACACTCAGTCAACAAAGTTTGATTCTTCTTAAATGTTTACAGTCGCACATTGCTTCTGCTGGAGGTAGACGAGGACGTCCTGAGGCGCTAGACTCTATTAAACATTCCAGCAAAATGCTCATTAAGCTGGGATCAAGATTCCCACGAACAGCAAACTAGACAGGAATGTCTGGCTCTTTGCTGGACTTGAAGACTTTAATGCCACGCATGAAACAGAAACGAAATGTCACGTGAAGGAACAGTTTGCCATTTTTTGAAATACAGTTATTTGCTTTTTTTTGCCGAGAGTAAGATGAGAAGATTGATACCACACTTGTATGTGTCTGTTTAATGTCCCCGCCAGGAGACAATTAGCGTAGCTTAGCATAAAGGCTGGACAGCAGGAACAGTTAACCTGGCTCTGCCCAAAAGTGAAAAATGTAACCGCACAGCTCACTAATTGCTCACACACACACACACACACACACACACACACACACACACACACACACACACAAACAATATCATAAACAGTTTCCAGATTCCCCCGTTTCCAGTCTTTATGCTAAGCTAAGCTAACCGGCTTCATATTTAACGGAAAAATATGCATTATATTTTAAGTATTATCAACCATCTCATCTAACTCTCAGGGAAGAATAAGCATCCCCCCCCCCCTAAAAATGTGGAATTATTCCTTCAAGGTGATATTCATGCATCTTATCAAAACTCAGCAGTGTGTCGGGTTGCACCGAGTTCACTGCAGATTAAAGTGTTTGTTTAGGCCTGCAGTCAACTCATCAGGCATCTATTGACCATGTGTTGTCTCTGCCGATGCGTCTGTTACGTCAGAGGATTTGGCCGCAGAGACATAAAGGACCATCCGAAGTCTAAATCCTCCGCCGCTGAGTCTCTCAGTTATTTTCCAACTCTCTTCTGTCTTGCCGATGTAAGACAAGTGGGGTCAGACGGTCCTCTCTTTAATGTCAGTAGTTCCGTACTCAATTTAAAGACAACAGTTAAGAGACCATCCAAAGTGAGCTCTGTCAGACCTTGTGTACCAGCAACTTTGCTGACGTGACAACAACCATTTAAGAGCTTTTACATTTTGTACCGTCAGAAATGAAAACGTCCTCCTTCAATCCACTAACTCGACACTTAAACTCATTGTTAATCTTAAAGCTGTATTATCTTATCCATCACACTTAATAATACATGCGTTTATTAGCCCAACTTTAAAGTTGTGAGTACCTGATATCACATTTAAACCTCCTGATTCTGCCCTCCCCCAAACAAGACTTCCCACTGCTGTGCTCTCTCAGCATTAGCGCTCGGGGTTGAGGAAACTCTTAAATGCTTTACGCGATCATGCGGAGCAGCAGTAAAAGAAACCCTCATCCTTGCACTCTCTTCGCAATCTTTCAGCTGGAATTAAACCATAAATTCGGACCTGTTTTATGGCACCAGGACGCTGCGTTTTGTCCCCCTCCTGGCCGTCCCAGCTGACCTCCGACTGTCAGAGACATTTAAGGCTTTATTAGCGGTTTGAAAAGAGAACAACAAAACCCCCAAAGCAAGGCAGCACGTACAGTAGACACAGCAAGTAGTTATGAATATGCTTTACGGTCTGCGGAGTCTGTGGTGTATATGCCTCCGAGGCGATGGGACAGCGGTTCGAGCTCAAGCAATATTCCATAGCGTTACACTCATGTGGATGCGTACAAATACACACAGCCACGTGAGACACATGTGTGACGGTGAGAGGATGAGACAGGACATTGTGTAGTAATGCTGCAAAGACAGAGGGCTCTGTAATTAGAGAGCAGACCGTCGGAAGGCTTATGTTGCTAAATAATATTTTTATTCATATCTCGCTGCTCATTCATCTTTTCTTCACAGCCATATTTTCTAGGCCAAGCGAATATTCCACTCCAGTTGTCATGCCAACAGATTAGCGTGCTCTTGCGTGGTCTCAGCAGTCGGCGGTAGAGGATAGCTGTGTGTGTGTGTGTGTGTGTGTGTGTGTGTGTGTGTGTGTGTGTGTGTGCGTGCGCGTGTGTGTGGCGTCCTCTCTGCAGGGTCTCCAGGCTCTGGCATGCATTCAAATGCACACGAGCTGAGTACACTCAAGAACACACACACACACACACACACACACACACACACACACATACACTCTCAGACTGTTTGATTAGCATGCTTTTGAATAACTTTTGTTGCAAGCGTCACATCACATAGAGGTTTGCAGCATCAAACACAACCAAAGAAATGAATGCAGTGTCATGCACATAAGAACTACAAAGGTTTTCTTGAAGCCTGATGGTTGGATAGAAAACGTGGCCTCGTATGAAAAGAACACATACTGTACGTGTGTTTATGTTTCTATAGCGTAGAGACAGATGAATGTATTTTCCCACCTCGTCTTGGGGTTGATTGAAGGGACAGGAAGTGCTTAGTCCCCTGATAGCACTGAAATCACAAGCTTTTGGTTACGTAAAAAAAAAACTAAAAAAAAAGGAAAACAGCATTAAAGGATTATATGACTTAGCTTTAAAACCACTTCTGTAAATGTCAATGAATCTAACAGGCGCTTAAATTAACCATCTAGGAAATCATAATGCCGACCAGTTTCAAGTCTCTGCAAGTTTCAACAGAATTGACTAAAATCAGTTATTTCATAAATGTAAACAAAGTCTGCAGCCAGTGAGACCGGACTGGGACAAAGAGGTGCTTACAGGTAAATGCTAACGTTAGCATGCTAACATGCTCACAATGCCAGGGCTCAGCAGGTACCATGTTCATCATTTTAGTTCAGCGTATTCTTCCGTATTAGAAATCAGACTTTATCCTCTGGAGACCATGAATGTCTGTACTAAATATCATGGCAATCCTTATTGAGGTATTTAGCCTGGACCGAAGTGTAGCTAAAAACACAAATATATGTCATTTGTAATACAAGTTCACTGTACAACAAAATCAGTGACATGTTCGCTATTTTCTGTCTATAATATGTTGAATCGTGTCAGTGGTCTGAAAACGGTGCACGATTTGCCAGATTGGCTTTCACAATAGCCGGCAAAAACTGGGCCAGAGAGAGATGATTTAAAACTCTGGGTCCATAGAGATGAAGCTTAAGAACTGCAGCTCTATTTTGGTACTCGTATGCGGTGTCATATCCAACAATAATAACTATTACCGAGTCACACTACAGCTTTCCCATGAACCATTGCTTTATAGTCAGGGTGACCACCTTCTCTGCCAGGCCACAGACTGACAGTCCTAAACTATAACATGTAACACAGGGAGTGGGTGATTTCCACATTTATTAGGTCGTAATCTAAATCGGCTATTTTTAGACTTTTCCTTTGCAAGTTTGTTTTTTTTATAACTGTTTGTATTAGAACCGGCTGTTTGAAAGTCTGCTGTCAGCGCAGGCTCATTTTTCTCTCTTCCCAGTCTTCTGTCTCTTTTCACTCTCCCTGCTTTTTTTTTCCCACTTGCCCCCGTTCACCACCAAAACCTCAAATACGCAAGCAAGCAAGCTGCTTATATAACTGGCCTGCAAACCAGCCTGACAGTTTACATTCTCCAAGACCATTTTTCACAGATATATGTATAAATATGCTTCCACAGATAAACATGCAGTGATTTATACCGCCGAACAGAAGCACACGCACACACACACACACACACACACACACACACACACACACACACACACACACACACACACAGCTGTCCTTATTCATTTGATTCCCAATTATAGTATACATGGGGCTTTAGAATATATAAAGAGTCAAACAGTATTTTCACCTACAGATACTGTTGTAGGCTGTAATGTGGCTTTCTTTAGTGTTTTTTCTACTGTAGGTTGGAGGACAGAGGGCGTCTTTTAAAACATGAGTCTGATTTTTACACTATATTTCACCACTCAGGATGTAATATAACATCACATAAACTAAGTAGCAATCTGAGATTTGTACTACTGTTACAGACACTGTAGTTTTTCTCCATAAGAACTCGTCCTCTGCATCTTCTTCGACCACAAATCTCTGCTCAAGTGGCCACAAAATATGTACAATAGATACATTATGTGTGATTATTGGACTGAAGTAGTCATATGGGAGTAGTGTCAGTTGTTCAAATTAAAACATGAAATTATTATTAGTGAATAGCCTTTTTATCTTTGATTTTAGTGGCGTTTTTGAGCTTCTAGGAGCAGTTGTGTCCTGCAGAGCTCAGTTGATGTAAATGTTCTCAGCAAGTTAGCTCATGAATGCGATTTTGAAGGGCTTTTATTTTGAAATGCTACATCAGAATGTCCTGGTTCTCTCTGAGTGACACCTTGAGGTGGTCTGTTATCAACCTGAGGTGAAATGATTTTGCAACTATGCACCATTTCCTCTTCCTCTATTTGATTTAACAGTTGTTGACTACACAGAGACGTTACTACTACTACTAGACTTCTTGAATATATATATATATATATATATATATATATATATATATACATACATACATACATACATACATACATACATACATACATACATACATATCAAACTAAATAGCGCAAGTTAGATATTATTGGACCTTTGCAGGAGGAGATTTTCTCAATCTGGACCTATATTTAATGATATATAGTATTTAATTGAATACCCCTGCTCTATTTTATACAATATTCCTTTAAAACTGCTCCTTTTGGTGCTGCCGCCTGCTTCTAGTTGATTCCCACCGCAGTCCTTGTTGCAGAATGTTTCATGTGCAGAGAATACATTTGCACATCACAACTTTTTGATCATTTCACAAAAGTTTCACGAGAACATGCTGCCTTAACATTTTTTGCAGAGCAAACATGGCCGACATCCAAAACAGCAGGCTCTTAGTTTCACAGCCGCCGCAGCAGCAGCAACTGGGACAAACTCTCTCTGTCAGTGCGTGTGCATCTTCCCTGAAGTGACGCTTGACAGCAGATAGACTCAGATGGGAGAACAAATTAATGTAATTTACCCAAAGTGGCTCCTCATTATGCCAACTGGCCCCTGTGGTTGGATCGTGGTGTCGGTTTAGCACGATTTATCCCATTTTCCATGAAAGCTGAGGTTTAGCTCAGGCTCAGTCTCATTGCTAATGTAGCTCTGCCCTGGCACGCTTATAAATGTTTAAGCTGTCAGCTGTTCTTCTTTCTGCTTTCTGCAGCTTTGATGTTTCATGCAGATGAATGCTCACACGTGCAGAAATACACACACAAGACGTTTCATTGTGCGCCCTTTATTGGGCCGGTTTTTGCAGGCTCCATGATTTCCCTCCTGTCTAGGGGAACAGAGAGCATTTTGTCAAGGAGTTAGACAAAAAAAAAGACAAACAATTTGTGGTGACGATTGTTCTGCCGGCTAACTCTCTGGGATTTGGCTGTTCTCTCTAAGCAGCTGGCTGCGGCACACAAAGACACTTTATTATGATCCGCTCTACTCCCTCACTGCTACTGAGACACAAATCCCAAAAAAACTGCCTCAAGGTTTGCAGTGATGAAGGATAGAGAATGGATGGAAAAATGGATACAAATTAAGATTTTAAAGCGACTGGGCTTAAAACTGTGACATCCTTGATTCATTTTCCATCTTGTTATTCACCTGTAAGGGATTATCATACTAATATGTCCTTAAAATGTGGTGGGAATGAACTCAAACTCATAGACTGTTGAGGCACCAGAACAGCAGAATGTGGTGCTGAATCTTATATCAGGCGGCTGCTCGGCTAGTCTCGCTGCAGCAACGCGTAGTGACGGTTCTGCGCATGAGAAGCGACGAATCACAGAGGAGAACGCAGTATTTGGTTTGCAAATGTCACGTGTCACTCTCCCTTCGCAGATCACACCCACTTCTTACTTCAGAATAAGAGCGGGGATTTCTCTCTCCGTTTGACAAACGTAGTGGCATGTATGCATCATCCTCTATATTTAAAATCTAAAGCCTAGCATCTTCCTTTTCTCTCTGTCATGCTGGCTTTTGTTGTGATATATTAGGATTTCCTGATACTCTGTCATTTCAGTGCGAGTGGGCCGGAGCTCCGTGTTCACGGTTTCTCTCGTTGGTGGTGCGTCATCAGGAGGTTTTACTATGTATAAACCTCTTGTTCTGGCTTCAGCGGCATCGCCGGATGAGCTAATCCTTCCAATCAGTTCAGGACATTTTGATCTCCCAATGACCGCCACTGCTGCCCACTGGCTCCTTTCCATTAGGGCACAATATTGTCGGTTTGTTCGCGTGATGGCGTATTCCTCTCCGTGACCTGCAGAGAGAACGAGTTGGTTTGAATCCAGGTTTGATGGAATTCTGTCTTCTTGCTGTTTATGTCCTTAATATGTAGTTCTTGATGATTTAAGCTGTGTTTGGTGCTTAAATCATGAATCATGAGGTCACTTCATCAACAGTTAACAGTGCTTTTCTTGTTGTCGTTGTGCTGCTTTATAAAAGTCTAATTGAACTCACATTTTGAGCTTAAAATGACAAAATACACCATAAAATAATCAGCATCACCAGGAAGAACACCAGCTCTTGGTTTCATGGTGCTTTAAGTATAAAGATTTGTTTGTTGACGGCTCTCTTTTGTCATAAGAGTGAGCGTGTCTTGATGTTTTAACATTTCATCTTGTGGCGACAACTTGGGGATACATTTTTGTCAAATTGTAGGCGACACATCCTGAGATGTTCCATGAGATTGCTTTCATAGCTCTCCTTGGAGGTGCTATATGTCTCTGGTGTCTTACGATGAAATAAGATGGAAGTTTATTCGTCTCGAGGGAAAAAGAAGTTGCAGTACGAAGTAGAATAGTATGCAAATGTAGAATATCGATAAGGTGGGTTTGTGGCCTGAAGCATTATGTTTTCTTGTGATGCAATATCTCAGGAACACCTGGAGGGAATTCATTCAAACTTGGCACAAACGTCCACCTGGACTCAAGGATGAACTGATTCGAATTTGGTGGTCAAAGGTCACTGGGACCTCATACATTTTTTTGCCATAACTCAAGAATTGATATGCTTATCATGACTGACTGTCCAAAAGGATAAAATGATGAGGTGATGACAAGTTGTATACACATGGATGTAAACTACAACACGACTGTAAGCGAAGCCAAACAACCTCAAGGCGGTGTTTCTAGTTTTGTTCTTTTGCTTTTGTTTTATCTTGTCTGACAAATTCCCACTCGCATGGAGAGCAAAAAGGTTTCATTTACATTCTCATGGCTGCCAAGAGAGAAAAGCCCAAACATTACAGTGTCAGCCACACGCTGCTGCTCTCTGTGGTTTCACAGTGTCAACAGATGTGCTTGGCCTTTGCTGAAATGTTCAACATCGCAACCTTTGCACTCCACTCTCACTGTTGGCACACAGTTTACTTGCAACGGAAAGTAATTTAATCCGATTTGGAGAAACTTGTCACTTGCAGAAAACCACGTCCTTCATGCCAACATCCACCGTCAACTTTTTCAAGCTAAATCTTTCCGCGCATCGGTCGGAGGTTTTTCTCACCGTCTATGCTTTTGGTTACCTTTTGCAGTCATTCACTCACCTTAAAATGGAGTGTAGACGAACGGTATTAATCTGAACTGCGAGTGTGTACACAAATTTGCATGCAGCTTCTATTTCGGGCACATCCTTCTTTGTTGTTTAGCGCACCGCTGCCTTGAGCGCGGAGGCCCCAGAAAGTGGAGCAGCACAATAGCTTTGATGTTGTGATGTCTGCAGGGTGGTGTACGAGCTGCTGCGCGGACGGAGACCGAGTCGCATACGAGGCCCTCTGACAGCACAGATTAGTGTAACAGACACGTGCAAACACTCACAGCTACACACACACACACACACACACACACACACACACACACACACACACACACACTCTAACAGGAGTTCACACACACACACAGAGTTGCACAAATGTTATCGCGAGAACGGAGTAACGGTTATAGTGTTTAATGTTTCAGCTACCAAAGGCTCATAACTGACTCAGAGCTACTGATATTAGTAGTTTGTTAACTGATTTGCTCTCCGGGAGAATTGAATGAAAACATTCACTCTCAGTCTCAATGAAATTCTGAATAGATACGTACTTTATTTCTCCCAGATGGGACACCAATTTACACAAAAGCAATAAATGATGTGTAAATGTGAGAATTTCCACCTTTGCTCTATTGCAAAATTCCATTACCAAGCAGTAATTGTGCTATATTTAAATTCCCCCCTCCTTCTTTGGCAATTCATCAGCAGAAGAGAGGATCAAAGTGCTAATTATGTTTCATGCTTCAGGGTTTTTTTTTTTTTTTCCATTCTTATGTGAATATTTCCCATCGTATGTCTCTCTGCTCTTCATTCTACCTGCGTTTCCTCTGTCAGAAGCGTATCCCTCTACTCACTGACAGCTCATGGTTGTGCTGTTGATCTTGGATCAGAGGGGTGACGGTAGCAGAGTAAATTTAGTGCAGGCAGACAGGAAGTGCGGCGCCAGAAATAGAGAGGGGAACGAAACACTTCGACGATTTGAAGCCGCTGGTTAGAGAGAATAGAGAGTGAACTGGTCCAGGTGTGAGCAAACTGTTACATCCTCATCAGTGATGAGGGGAAGTGCTAAACGCTTGTGAAACGCTTGCATCTGACCTGTGTACTGCAGAACAATTTTTTTGTGTGTGTGTGTGTGTGTGTGTGTGTGTGTGTGTGTGTGTGAGTGTGAGAGAGAGAGAGAGAGAGAGAGAGAGAGAGAGAGAGAGAGAGAGAGAGAGAGAGAGAGAGAGAGAGAGAGAGAGAGAGAGAGAGAGAGAGAGAGAGAGAGAGAGAGAGAGAGAGAGGAGAAATGAGCACCAACAATGGTGGAAGGAGTTTGGGTGAAGCGGGCATCCCATTAACCCCGCGATGACCTGCGACTCAAAGTAGAACTTAATGGGGCTGCTGTGTGTGTGTGTGCACAGCATGTGTGTGTTAGTTTGAAGATAAAACAGGAAAAAAAAGGGGTTGCATTTGAGCCATAATTATTCTTTTCAAACTGTGGATGAATAATTCATGTGTTTATCATTACAGACCCTCATTAACGTGACCTTAGACAGACACACTGACCTATTAACTCAACAGGTTTGGTGCTGAGAAGCCAATGCAAACCATATTAATAATGACGTTCATTATAATATTATTTTGTATTAAAGTAATTTAAGCTTACAATTCGGAGTGTACAGGGCATTCTGGGATACTTGTGGAAAGTGTTGGGCTGAGCTTCTTACTGCGCTGCAGCCATGAATTTATCTCAGCGTTTGTGTTGCATTCAATGACCTACGGTGCAGTCAGCTCTGTCTGCACTCTCAAGGCTACGTGGCGACGCTTAAAGTCATTGAGGGATAAAATTAGATATTTTATAGCTGGATTTGAAATTTGCACCATCATGCAAAATTGCTTTTTTTGCCTTAGTGAGTTAGTGAGTGAGCACCTTTTTATTTTTACTTCCTGCTCTGGGATTGAACCGTTTCTTTGACTCAATGGAAGACGATTTCTGAGCAGCTCTCTGAGATTTCTCTGTCTGTCCCTGTCAGCTTGAATTTGCGTTTGCACGGACATGAACAGGCCATGAAGGAGGATGGCATTTAGAGTGCGTGTGTGTGTGTGTGTGTGTGTGTGTGTGTGTGTGTGTGTGTGTGTGTGTGTGTGTGTGTGTGTGTGTGCTGTCAAGGTACATTCCAAAGCATCTGATTTATTCATGTCCTGAGCAGCAATTGTTAATTTTTCAACGGGTGTTGCGTGGAGCGATCTACACAACGTTCTTGCATTTGTGTGCATGTGCATGCATGAGTGTGTGTTTGTGTGTGTGCGTCCTATAACTGTCAGTCAGAAAAACTTGTTTTCTTGTTGCCTCAGCTTCTTCACAGCTCCTCTCTCTCTCACTCTCACTCTCTCTCTCTTCTCATTTCCCTCCACCACTCCATCTTCTTCTCCCCGTCTTCGTCATTTTTCCCGCTCGAGTCTCTTTTAGCACAAGAACCTCATTTATTCATGCTTCTGGGCCTCCGATGCCATTTTCAGCTAGTTGCCAAGAACTCCTTTTTAAAAATTAACAGAGTCGACAAGTTAAAGAAAATAAATTAAACACAGCGTTGCCCTGCTGGTACTCTGGCTGATTTCAAGTGTGTGCACATCGAAAACCACTAATGCAAAATAACCCGTGTGTGTGTGTGTGTGTAGAGAGAGTAAGGCTCAACCTGGGAGAAAGTTATTTATAACTCCAGCTTAAAATTCATGCAGCAGGGTATTTATTATATGGAGCTTTTTTTTTCTTCCTTTTGTTGAGTTATTTGAATAGACTCTGGTCCTACAAGTTTCAGCTGCTTCCTACTGCTCTCTTTTCAGTGTGCTTTGAAGTGAAAGAGAAGGACAGCTAGTATTATTCTCTTTATCCTAATGTTAGCCTGGTGCTTTCGTTTCATGAAATACTTGCCTTCAGAAAGGTTAAATATGTTTCTATTTGATGCTCTGTGTGCACATAGCTTGCAGAGTGCTAGGCATTGTGAAAACATTTCTATCCCAGAGTACATTTTTTTCCACATTAGGATGACAAAATTAAAAAATATCCAAGCATTAAAATCTCTTGACACCACTCTCATGTCTGTAAATATGGAGCCATAGAGCCTAGAGGCGATTAGCAGGAAACAGATGCCTCTACAGCACCTTTCAACGCTCACTTACTTTGTAACGTGTTTGTTTAATCTGTGCGACAGAAATGCAACAAGAGTCCGCAGCCATGCTAACAAGGCTGAAATGAGCACAGTGATATTTTATGCCCAAAACACAGCATGCTGACACGCTCACAGTGACAACGCTAAGATGCTAACGCTTACAGGTAGCATGTACACTATTAGTTTAGTGTTAGCTAGCATGCTAACATTTCCTAATTAGCACTAAGCGCAAAGTACAGGCAGCTGAAAAAAACTTTTGTTTGTACAGATGGTTTAATGTGTATTTCATGATTTAAAAAAACAACAGTTTACTTATTAGAAATACTGGTATATGTATATATTGTTTTAACTTTGGACAGAGCCAGGTTAGCTTTGCTTTCAGTCTTTATGTTAAGCTTATGCTAAGCTAACTGTGTCCAGGCCCAAGCTTTTTACTTCTAAAGTAGAGACATGAGAGTGGTATTAATCTCTTTCTATAATATCTTTTAAACATCATCCTTGTCTTTAATCACGTAGGCTATGATGCCCCACTGTCTCTCACTGTAGGCTTCTTCATGCTGCATCCACACGCTAAACTCTACAAGCCAAGACTTTTCCCCCTTTTCTCTTTTCTCTGACGCAGCTCTTTCAATCGGCCTCAGGGGTCGATCCACTAATTTTAGCTTGGCAAAGAGGCAAAGGCACAGATGGGACTCTTCTCGTTAATCTCATTTGCAAGTCAAAATTGTTTCTCTGTTCCTCCCCTGTGTTTTTTTTCTCCTCATTCCTCCCATACTTCCACCTTGATCTTCTGCTTTCCTCTTCACTTTGTAGCGATTCAGCACATGCCTTTTTGTCTGCCATAGAGACATCTTACAAATTGCCTGTAGCTAGATTATTATTCAACCGCCCTATGTCTACCAAGGATGCGGTTGATGATGCAGCTGTTAGCAAGCTGATGTAGTTAGTGAAGGCACTTGTAACCATAATACTGCATAGCTTTCTGGTTTATCCACATTCCACTACAAAACAAGTTGCATGCTGTCAAAATTCTTTAGTGTAATTTACAGAAATGTTTGCCTGAAACTGACATTTGGACAAAATGCTTGCTGGGTTTAGGCATCCTGAGTGTCCGGATCCCACAGTTTTCCCATTCTTCCTGATGAGGCCTCACTTTTGTCTTTTTACAGGCTCACTTTTTCAGTGTGGCAGCGTATGAAAACTTAGTTATGGGTTCTTGACCCTGTTGGTAGTGCATCCCCACGCCACATGGCAGCATTTAAGCATTTTTATGTTGTTTTCTAACAGACGAAAGTGTCAAGGAGGCACTTTCACACGACACTAAGTCAATGGAGAGACATGAATTGTTTTCCTGTTTCCTCTGTCTCTTTGCATTGTACAAATACAAATAAAGCACATGGAGAAGATCATGAAACTCCACTTCCGTACTGTTTACAGTATACCAGTGTGTGTTTGTGTGTGTTACAGTGAGGGAAAGTGGAGGGCAGGCAGACCCAACACAGGAGGCCACACACACACACACACACACACGCACACGCACACGCACACACACACACACACACACACGTTGCGATTGCGACTCATTAAGACCATCACCAGATGCTGGACAAGCGCTTGATTACATTCGGATTAGACTATTAGTGTAACACAGCATTAGCAGACTGAGTTGTTGCTTTGTTCACTGTAATGATCTCACTTACATCCCGAGACATACAGCGGTCACCACTGGTAAAGGAAGATTTGACCGTTAAGACACTTTTAAAAATGGTGATCAACTGATGAATTCTGCACATAACTAACTCTCCTTCATCTCTGTCCTGTTGTCTCTCTCTCTCTCTCTCCCAGTGAGCAGAGTATCTGCCAGGCCCGGGCCTCGGTCATGGTCTACGATGACACCAGCAAGAAGTGGGTGCCCATCAAGCCTGGACAGCAGGGATTCAGCCGCATCAACATCTACCACAACACTGCCAACAACACCTTCAGAGTGGTGGGCGTCAAACTGCAGGACCAGCAGGTAACGCTGCCGTGAGATTAGCGTAGATGTGGAGTACATCTCAGCCGTTTAGTCACCAGAGAGAGAGAGAGAGAGAGAGAGTTCATCAGGCTGTGTGGAGGATTGCAACATGCAGATAACTCAGGCTATTTGGGATTGTTAATATAGAGTAATATAGAGAAAATAGTTGTGGTTTAAAACAGAAACAGGTGCGGGTGAGAGTCGAAGAATACCTTATGTTGGTCAAAGTCTGTGTTTGTGTATGCATGGACCCTGGACTTTCATTAAAGATCTTTATCATCGCTAATCCTTCTGTCTTCCCATCTGTCCGTCTTTCCAAAGTCAACGTCTTATTAGTTTCTGCTGTAGCCATTGAAAGCATTTCTGTTCAGTATCTCTATATGTAGTTTTACAAAAATGGTTGTCCAGACACCTGCCAAGCACAAGAAAAGAAAACAACCTTTTAAACTGATGTCAGTGAGCAACTGTGGCAAAAAATAATGGCCAACAGTACATTTTTACTGTGTTTGTTCCAAATTATAGCTCATGTAAGCCACATAAAACTTGTGACAGGAGACAAATCCAAAAGCTATTAAAAACTGTTCTGAATGTCAAAACACTGATTATTACTTCACTCAATTCTCTGGCTTTTAAAGGTCTTTCTCTGCCAGTAACACAAAAGAGTAGTGAGAGCAGTGTTTCTTTAGTGAACTACTCCTCTTCCTCCTCCCTCACAGGTGGTCATCAACTACTCCATAGTGAAGGGCCTCAAGTACAACCAGGCCACCCCGACCTTCCACCAGTGGCGGGACGCCAGGCAGGTCTATGGCCTCAACTTCGCCAGCAAGGAGGAGGCCACCACCTTCTCCAACGCCATGCTCTTCGCCCTCAACGTCCTCAGCGCTCAGGATGGAGGTGCGTTTCCCCTCAGTGCATCGCACATGGAATGATACTTCAGGAGCCTATCATGGATGATTTCCTCAAGAGCTCACACACGTATTACCTGCCTGATGTTCAGCTTCCTGTCTCGAGCATCAGACTGTATTTATTGGCTTCTAGTGCTCACATATGGTCAGTTCAGGAAACAGATTGAACGTTTTGAGAAGTGTTGTATAAATAACCTTAATATTTTTTTTTTTTATGATCAACCACACAAAATATGTTGGTAGATTAAACCTTCATCGCACAACATTAGACTAATCTAGCGTTGAATTACACAGGCTATTTGGATTCTGTACTTAAACTAAACTAAGAGCCGATCAGCTCTTTGATCGGGCGACAGCCAGGCGTTTCCCATCATGCCCCGGGTCTTTCAGTCGGTGGGGGAGCAACTGCGGCACTTGGCTTAATCTTGTGAGGTTATCATTGCCTTCAAAGCGGGTCGGGATCAAGTCGCACACAAATCTATGTTATTAGTTCCAGCTGTGTTTTCCTGCTTATAAAAGACTTATTACAATGGTGGATACACATGCGAGAGAGCCCATCTTATCCTCTTGAGCTCTCCGTGTGTTCGAGTGTGTGTGTGTGTGTGTGTGTGTGTGTGTGTGTGTGTGTGTGTGTGTGTGTGTGTGTGTGTATGTGTAGTAAAAGGCAGGACAGACAAATTGATATAGAGCGAGAGAGCAGAGTGAGTATCGCAGCTCGCCCGTCATTACTGGAGCTGCAGCTGCAGTCCCCTCCAGCCTCTTAATTTGAGTGAGTCATTGAGAAGACCTCCCCTGGGTCCCCGTGCTAGAGAGCAGATCTTTTCATCTGCCTAATAACACGGGACGGGGAACAAAGAGGCTCGAGTGACAGCAGCCAAACAGAAGTGCACAAAAAAAATAAAACACAAGAGGAGGACACACACACACACACACACACACACACACACACACACACACTCTCACTCGACAGAGAGCCAGAGTGGAAGCGTTCATGCTACCAGCTCGCTGCGATACAGCAGTGACTCCAACATACAAATAGCAGTTTTCATGATTGTGTGTGTGTGTGTGTGTGTGTGTGTGTGTGTGTGAGTGTGTGTGTGTGTGTGTGTGTGTGTGTGTGTGTGTGTGTGAGAGAGAGACAGAAAGAGGCATTAAATTATAAAATATTTTGATTTGTGTCGCTGTCTTTGTTTCTTCCCTCCTACATGGCAGAAGATCTAATTTGTGTGCTCGTAGTTTTTATAAAACACATTCACACCTCGTAAAGGCAAGAATCAAGACATCTTGGGATTTTCCCTCCACTCAAAGCAGGTGTGTCTGCCCCCTCTAGTGGTAAGAAGGTCGCAACCTGACCTTTTGTCCTCAGTGTTGTTCCCACAGTGTAAACACCGTAGACTGTGGCAGAAATAAGGAGCAACAAACACTGGTGTAGTCAGAAAGACCTGTAAGAGTGGAAAGATCAGGTGTTAAAAGTCAAATTCTGCTCCATTTTTTACATTTCTATTTGGAATTTTGTCTAACAAACTAAACTAAAACTAAGTCATATAATCGAGTAAATATGCCAAAATAAGTGCTGGAAACAGCTTCACAACAAAAAAAAATTTTAGTTGATTGATTCTGTTTTGTAAATTCAAATCATTCCATGTTGAATACAAGGAGATTTTTATTGTTATTATAATTTTTACTATTATTTCTTATTTCTATTATTCATTGGCTTATTGAACAAACTAATGACTTTTTTAGTTTTTTGACAAAAATGTCACCACAAGGTCCATTTAGTAGTTTCCTGTCAGTCATAACACAGAACCCTCCTCACCAGATCGCCCAGTCGTCAGAGATTTACATCTTTTTTTTAGCACTGTGACAAAAATCTGAAATCTACAGATTTATTGAGAGTGAGATCGTTTGACGATCTGTGTTTACGAGGCTCATTCTGGACCATGGATAAATGTGGATCAGCTCGCTGAAATAAGTGTGTGTGTGTGTGTGTGTGTGTGTGTGTGTGTGTGTGTGTGTGTGTGTGTGTGTGTGTGTGTGTGTGTGTGTGTGTGTGTGTGTGTGTGGCATTAGGCAGCGCAGCCCACAGACAAACCCGACCTTTTGAAACATTAACCAGAGATGCTCGCTGCGCTGCTGCTGCCCGCAGGTGTGGGTTACAAGAAGATGACAGATGATACTGTGGCTGGGAGGGGGAGGAAGGAAGGCAGGTGAGGAGAGAGAGAGAGAGAGAGAGGGAGGTAATGGAGGGGGAGAAAGGGTAGCTGAAGCCGAGACATGGTCAGCGGGGAGTGGGTCTGTCAGTGCCTCTGTGTCTGCTACAGCCGGTTCCTCTTCTTCAGCATGTCATGTAGGTACTAAAGATCCCTGTGTGTCTGAACTTTTATTTCAAGTGTGTGTGTGTGTGTGTGTGTGTGTGTGTGTGTGTGTGTGTGTGTGTGTGTGTGTGTGTGTATAGCTTATTAAAGGTTATGGTGTCCATTCATACAAATGTGTGACTTCCCCATTTTCTGTCCTGTCTTATGCACCACAGTGTTCTACCTCAGTAGAATCATTTTGGTCCTTTTCTCTGGTAAATGTTTAAAAAACGACTTGAGTAAAAGTAAAAAAATGGCCAATTTTTAAAGTTATTGAGCCACCAGAGTAGAAAGAACTTTGTTTCTCTGATCTTTATGGCTTTCGAAGGGCTGAGAGGACAGATTTAAGACATTAATTTAAATGAAACAAAACTGGAACTTGCAACATAAAGTGCACAAAATGCTGCAAAGTGATTCTACTTGAGACTCTGTAACGGAGGCGACTTCTGCTTTGATGGATACTGATAGCTTGGAGAGAGATGGGATGACATGCAGCGAAGGGGCTGCGTGATAATTCCATATGATAATCATATTGTGATGAAATCATATATGGAAATATAGTGATATACAATAATGTTGTCTAAATGGATAATAACAAGCTGATACTAACTCAAATATCTCTGAAGATCTGATTATGTTGCATTAAAGTTCTTAATTAAATGAGATAATACTACTTAGTATTTAATTCACATAGGAGTAAACAAAACCATGTGGTTAGTTCATATAGACTACTTAAAACATGTTATATTGTGATATATATCCTTAATGAGATATAAAATGACCCATATCATGATTGAAGATTTTGGTTATAGTTCCAGCTGGAAATGACTTGTGATATTTGGTTCGAGATAAAATGACACTAGTTGAGTAAAAGTAAATTTCCTGTTTTCTCTCAACCTTTTCAGTAATTCCTGTAAATGGTAGAGCAACAATGCAGCATTAGTTGGACCTGTGTGTTTCCTGTAACCCTGTAGTTTGTGTTTTATTGTATATATTTAATTGAATAATAGTCCTGAAACAATAAGTAAGTGAACCACAGGAGTTTAACTGACATTTAACTAATTTTAAGTAATTCATCAAGCGAAAAATACCCTCCAAATGCAACAGATGAAAAGTTCAATGCCACTCTTGTGTC
This sequence comes from Cebidichthys violaceus, assembly GCF_023349555.1. Taxonomy (NCBI): domain Eukaryota; kingdom Metazoa; phylum Chordata; class Actinopteri; order Perciformes; family Stichaeidae; genus Cebidichthys; species Cebidichthys violaceus. The sequence goes on along the minus strand of NW_027176307.1, from coordinate 13,224,755 downwards.
TGTCTGTTAGATATAAAGCTACCGCAGTTAGCTTAGCTTAGCTTAGCTCAATGACTGGAAGCAGCTAGTCTGACCCTAACAGCAGCTACGTGTCTTAAAAAAGGCTAACACCGTTGCTAACAAGTGGCTAAATGAGACTACAAAGCACCATCATGCTGACTAGTCCACCCTCACAGCCCTGTTGTGTTTACTATCGCTCATGTGACAGTGGTGTAGCTGGTTTAAAGACTAGCGTTAGCTTTTTGCTTCTTTTCAAAAAATGATCTTATGAGCCGAACAAAACGTGGAAGTATCATAAATTGTGTTCAACACAGAGTTTATTTTCTGCAATAATCCCAAATCCCTTTGAAAAAAAATCCCATTGACTTTTTGTAAAGAGAGCCGGTGTGATGCTAGCTCAAAAAATACATCATCCCTGCAGCACTTTATTGCAGTGAGCGGTGACCTGCTGTTATCAGAGACCCCGAAAATATAACTTCACATTGTTGTCCTACCAACGCGTGTAAATAACACAGACATGTTTAAAACTACCATTAAGGGGAACTTCTCTTATAAAGTTTGTTTAATTCTATTGCCGTCTCAGTCCTGCTCTCCAGTAAAGATGAATGAATCTATAGATTAATCTCAGTATTTGTGTTTGAGAGAAACATTGTTTGTAATAAGTGTGAGTGTGTTTGGGACGAGGTACCCGATAGCAGGCGTGAGTCAGCTCCTTTGTCGTCCTGTGTTATTTTGGGGTTTCTGTTACTCGATCACCACAGAGTCTCTTCCATTAGAGATGTGAGCAGTGGAGAGGATCGTCGGCGAGGATTGACCCTGAAGAGAGCCTGACTGTAGAGCTGTGAAGCCGTTATGTCAGAGACACCTTTCAGTAGACAGAAGAGGTCAGGCGCTTTGGAAGCGACCCAAATGAAAGTCACTAATGTTTTTGTTTTGTTCACATTGACGCCGGCTTTCCATTAGCGATTGACTGCAAACCGACCACAAATCAACAAAGTAAAAGGTCCTCACACTGCAGTGTTTCTCCTCTGTTCCCATAACGTTAAAATGACTTCATCCCATTCCTCAATTTTTTTATTAAAGAGGCCGCTGCCAAACCACAAATGCGAGCGTAAATCCTGAACCTTAACGATGAAGATTAATATCGTGTTATGAGGAGTTCAGCGATGAGAAAAAGTTTTGTTGAAAACTGATGATTCACTCTGATAAGATTGTAGTCCCTGAGTTAAAGTCCTTTTGTCCTCATCTTATCGTGTCTGCAATTAATTACATTCCCTATCTGGCTCTCCATCTGCAGATCTCACTTACGGTGTTAAACGGATTACATCCAAGTGCCTTGTAGCTCAAAATCTCCTCATGAGCAAGAGGCGGAGATGGCTCACTAAAGGGAGTCCCGCATCTTTGATACTGAGCCTCCTCCTCTCCTGGGATTTCTTTTCATCAATAAACTGACTTTACATCTTGTAACACAACATTGTCCGGGCGATTTTTTTTTTTTTGATGAAAGCAAGAAGCGGGGATGAACGGTCTTCAAGCTTTTATCAAAACTTTTAAGGGTGTTACGGAAACTTCCTCTGCTCCCAATTTAAGGTTGCCAAAACACACTCCAGACCTCGCTCTAGTTCATAACCCTTAACCACAAATTGCAATTCATCACAGAGTATTACTCGTGAGTCTCAGGCGGACTTCTCTGTGTGGGAGCTTTGTGTGTGTTTGATGGGTATATTGTTCTCAGGCAGAAGTAGAGTGAGCGTCATGTATTCTTAATAGCACATTGTGGGTAACAGGAGTAAACACGCTCTCTCTCTCTCTCTTATGTGCACACACACACTTTGCATTATTGTCCGCTTGCCTCCGACTGAACAAGCGGATGAACCAATTATCAAGAGTGAGGGATTAATGTGCTTTTCATTGCTCATTATGGGAGAAAGAGGACATAATAATCAACTGCTGTTTAAGTCATTTGGTTGTTAATTGTCTTTTGACTGGCACTAATTTCAATTAACATTATGCTGCTCGTAATGGATTATTATGGTCAACTTCACTTTATCTCTCTCTCTCTCTCTCTCTCTCTCTCTCTCTCTCTCTCTCTCTCTCTCTCTCTCTCTCTCTCTCTCTCTCTCTCTCTCTCTCACTGCTTTCATTTGCATCTTTAGGTCCAGCTGTCCAGCGCCATGTCCAGAACGGACCAACTTCAGATGAGATGGAAGTTCAGAGAGCGAGGTAAAGTTTATTTACTGAAACGGTTGAACAATATTTAAATATATTTAAAGCCCCTAAAAATGTGGCTTCAAATCTTAAAGGAACACTCTCTATTGGCAGAAATAAAATATAAAATGTATAAGTAAGTATTCTTTAGTCTATATTCAGCTGAAATTAAGAACTGTTGTGTTTTCGTTAGCTTAGAATGAGCCGTTTATATCTACATACGGAGCGGGTCCTCTTCACGGAGTCCGCCATGTTTCTACAGTATCCCAGAAGGGACAGACCAAAAAAACCCACAAATACATAAAGTCTCTTATGTGATGTTACCAAAGCTGTGGCAGAAGATTGTGTTTTCATGTAGGACCCCATCGCTCATGACAAGAAGCTGGTTGAGACTCCTCTTCAGTGACAAAGATAAAAGATTCTCAGTTATATTTAGAGCTCCCCACCTGTGATGTGACGTTCACGGCCTGCTTCCAAAATGTTTACCGGTGACACTCGTTGTGTCTTAGTGACGGTAAGATGACTCGTTCAGGACATTTAGCTGAATTATCTCCAAACCAGTGGATGAACTTTAGGTGAACTCAGTCCAAACCACTAAAGTGGTTGAGATTATGGTCGAGAGCTTCGCCCCCGTGTGTCTGACAACCTGTCTCACCGAATGAGAATGAACTCTAGAATATGCAGACAGCTGCCTTCAATGAATTTTATTTCAACTCTCTCTCATCCCTCTCTAATTCCCTCTTATCTGCCTGCGTCCCAGGACTAACTCGCATGAGAAACAGAGAGATTTAAAAAAAATACAAAAATACAAAATAGGGCTAAAACACACGTTTTTTTCTTCTGAATCATGCTGGCAGATTAAATAATCCAAAAATAATGGATGAGCAGTATTGGAAATGGTGCTTGAGGCAGTTTCCATGGCTTACTAAGCGGCCAGCATTTCCTCCACCGTGGCCACGATTCTTCTCTCCCCCTCAGAGACACAACTAGGTCTTTGTTGCTGTTTTTAAACCTATTCCAGGTCTCTGCCTATTGGTTCATCCAAACACCAGAGCTTAAGAGTACAAATATGACGGGGAGTTACGGCTCCCTCTGATCCCATGTCTGCTAAACTGAACCTCTGGCACAAAAGGATTACATCTGTGATTGTGAGGGGAGATTGTGTGCTTACGCGTGTGCGTTTTTTCGGGTTTGTGTGTGTGTGTGTGTGTGTGTGTGTGTGTGTGTGTGTGTGTGTGTGTGTGTGTGTGTGTGTGTGTGTCAGGGGACGCAAATTAATTTGACTGAGCTCTCTCCAGCGGCAGCAGGGCAGTGTTGCTCAGCAGCTCCGCTCCGAACTGCGTGCGTTGCTGTCACGTCGAGAAGGCTGCTGGCTCAGCACTTCTGCACTTCCAACGCACAGCTGGAAAATTCCACTTCCTCTCAATGAGCTGTCTCCTATTTCTCTCTCTTTCTCTATTTATCTCTCTCTCTCTCTCTCTCTCTCTCTCTCTTCCTCTCTCCTGAGTCGTGACACACATATGCTTTTCATATCAAAGACAGAGATTTGTGAGGAAAGATGGGGAAGGTTTGATGGGACGGAGATGAAGGAGAGACAGCGATGTGGGTTTGGACGGACGAGGAGAAGGACGTTGGCTTCACGCCGCAGGGGAAACTGTGAAGCGATGCCAGAAACACTTGAGTGGATGACTTAGTGTCATGTTAAGTCTGCAAGCTACGCGTATCAAAGCTGCCTTCACTGTGATGACAGCGTGGATGTATAAAGAGAAGGAGACACAGCGTTAGGGGCGGGGCCCCGTTCATTCTAATGGAAGTCGCTCGGTGAATGAAGCAAAAGAAGTTTGACTTCCGAGTACAAAATTTAAATGTAATAATCTTAAAGACTTCCTGAGGGCTTGGATGACAGCAACAGAGAAATTCATCCCATCAGCCACAATTTAGATGCAATTTACACAAAATAGTGCAGTCATGGAGACACTATTGGACAAATGTGTTTTCTGCATCGTGATTTTAAAGCTGCACCAATCACAATGAATATATTAAGAATGGAATAAATGACCATGTGTGACATGAAGGGGGTCGCTCAAACCTACAGATAATTATCATCTGGCTCTGCAGTTCCCCTCAGTTCTACGTAGCTTTTTAGCATCCAATGTTCATCTTTAATGTTTTTATTTCTTCTCACCACTTTGTTTCCAGCAGCTGTTTCAGGAAAAAAAAAAAGCTTTGATATATACGCTACTTTCTCAGCACCGAAAAACAGACAGAGTTAGTGACAAGCTGGTGGGATACACATTAGCATTTAGCCACAAATGAGCCAGATATTTCCCTCAGGTTGAACTACACTAGAGCTAAAAGCATGACTCTCACCAAACATCCTGAGCCAAATTACGAAAAGTGGTAGCAGTCAAAGTCCATTTCTGAATCCAAAGTTCATTCAATTCAATTTATTTTTGTATAGCCCAAAATCACAAATTACAAATTTGCCTCAGAGGGCTTTAAATCTGTACACATGAGACATCTTTTTGTCCCGGGACCCTCACAGACAGGAAGAACTCCCCCAAAAAAACCTTTAACGGGGAGAAAAGAGGGAGAGACCTGTGGGAGAGCAGCAGAGGAGGGATCCCTCTCCCAGGATGGACAGAAGTGCAATAGATGTCATGTGTACAGAATGAACAGCATACCAGAGTTACAACACATTCAATGCATATGACAGAAGGAGGCAAGCAGGAGGCAAGACCAGGGTCAAGGTGTAACCAGGATCCACGGGAACCTGCGAGGAGAGAAAGGAGATGAAGAAGAGGAGAGAGGAGCTCAGTGTATCCTTGGAAGTCCCCCGGTAGTCTAAGCCTATCTAGGAGCTGGTCCAAGGCAGACCTGAGCCAGCCCTAACTATAAGCACTATGGAAAAGGAAAGTCTTAAACCCACTCTTAACTGTGGTGAGTGAGTCTGCCCCCCCCCCCCCCCCGGACTGAAACGGGAAGCTTGTTCCACAAAAGAGGAGCTTGATAACTGAAGGCTCTGGCTCCCATCCTACTTTTTAGGAACCACAAGTAACCCTGGATTTAGGGAGCGCAGCTCTCTAGTAGGGTAGTGTGGTACTATACGCTCTTTAAGATATGCTACTGGTTTACACGACAGGAGTATCTTACCACAGCATCCTACATGGGACACACCGGAAGGCTGAAGTGAGCTCTGAGGCAGACTTGCTGCCCCCAGGTAGCGCTGAAGACCGGCCGACCATTATTACCTCTGCTGACGGCAGCCTGTGGCTTCATACACAAGATGACTCGTCAACATTGTAATTCATTGGTGACAGAGAACATTCATGTCACATCCCGCGTTCTATTCTATTCTGTTCTCAAGGGCAGATAATGTCTCATGTTATGAATTCACTATTTGCTAGTCCTGCATGTTTTCCATGGCACAGTTTTCACAAAACTCCACACATTTATGACCCATTAGCAGTAATGAAATAACTGAAAAATATATATTTTGTCTATTGCTTTGCAGATTGCAGATATTTTAAATCATACATGCAACAAGTCGCAACAAAAGTTTAAGCCGTTGCAAGTAACTCCACAAATGATCCTTTTAACATTGTTAAGCCGTCTATGTTTGCAAATTCATATTCAAATGCTAATATATATTGCATCTCGTGTTTGTATGGTAACTGTAGCCACACCCACATCTCACCTGCACCTGAGTTTGGGAATTAGTCAGTTGATGGATTTAAGACCTTAAAACTGTTTTAAACGGAATTATTTGGTGGATAATAGTTATTAAGACAAATAATAAGTCTTTTTATTAATTCTTTTTTGTTTGGGTGACACGTTTCACTGCTCTGATTGGAAGAAAAGATTACCATTTAGCATTTTACTACTATGACTTTGTACGATGTAATTAATTATAATTCATCCAGTTCAATTTGAAAACTGACAATAAATATTGTTGAGATAATATTTAATTGCACTTTCTATATATGATTTGACAGTCAGCTGTTGACTACATACAGATGTTAATACAACTGTTCGGCTACTTCAATACATATGGAACTAAATCATTGCGCAAGTTAGACATTATTGTGACGTTCCGGACCTTTGCGTGAGGAAATTCTCTCGAAATGGACCTCGGTGAATTTTGATTTAATACCCCTGCTCTAAATGAATGCTAATGTTGCTGAGTGTTCTGCTCCACGTGTGAACAAGCAACCATGTTAGCCGTATCAACTGAACATGAGGATAATGTGTCAGTGTTGTGTGGCCTCAAAAGAAAACTAGAGAAAGTAATGATTTAAAGCCACTGATACAGACCTAAGAAGAAGGATGGTATTTGTTCTCCTCTATCTGTATAAAGTGGGGAAAAAGAAACGGTAACATTGTATTTGTGAAACCGTCATCCTTGATATATTCAGTGCTGGCTGGTCACAGCTTGTGCACAACAGACCCTGCAGTAATTACAGTGTGTGAAGCCTTTTGAGGTTACTTGTCACTTTTATTTGGACCTGATGAAGTTTTCTCGCTGCAGCTTTAAGGCAGCAGTTGGCTGCACTGTTCCTGTAGGATAGTAAAATGACAGAATCAGGAATACGACTTGACATTTGTGATGTTAAGTGACCGGCAGTGTTTCCTTCTTGTGTCTTCAGGCAGATGATGGAGCAGCAGCAGCAAATGCAGGCGCACATGGAGCGGGAGCTACGGTCGTCCAACTCAGGTACTCACATTAAGGGGAGACACCCCCCCCCCCCCTCCCCAGGTGAATCTGGAAACATTTAAATAATAGATATCACATTAGGACAATTCTTTTTTTCTGAATTTGTATGTTTAAACATGCAAATGAGGCAAATAAAATAAACATCTAAATGTGTATTTTGGATTTTATGGAAGCAAAAAAGCCCCAAATCCCCAAAAACAAACAATGTTTGTGCCTGTAGTGTCTCTCCGTAAAGAGCACACGTCAACTGAAGTGTCTATAATAAGATTCTTTGTATCATTTACCATAAAGTATACATTCTTAAGTGCAGGTACATACCTTTGTAAACAGACTGACATGTCACTCTTTTCCTCCAGGTTCTCCTTTCCAGGGCCACCCTGCTGTGCTCTCCGTGGCCCCCCCAGTAATACCTCCTCCAATGAACATGGGTGGCCCTCCTCCACCTCCACCACCGCCGGGACCTCCACCACCTTCAGCCGGGGCGCCCCCGCCTCCGCTCCCACCTCCGCTTCCCATGGGCGGAGGGAGTAACGCGGACGAACCCCCCGCCCAGACGGGCCTCGCCGCGATGATCGCCGGAGCCAAACTGCGCCGCGTTCAAAGAGTGAGACACCAGCTTATCTTTGTGACCTCAGGCGGGCTCGATGCAACCGGATCATCTCCAACAAACCCTGGCCGACGCACTCGAATTGTTTACTGTTTGTGCGCACCAGAGAGTAACGTCACTCCTCTCCTTTCCCCAGCCCCAAGACGAAAGCTCTTCAGGCGCCAAAAACGATGCCAACCGCTCAAGTGGAGGAAGCGGAGGACTGATGGAGGAGATGAACGCTCTGTTGGCGCGAAGGTCAGAGCAATGGGTTGAGAAAACCACAAAAGCAATTTGGCATCGACATCCTGCAGCTAAATTAGACGTAATTGGCCACCGCAGCCTTTAATCAACGGGTGGTTCAGGATTCATAAGTGATAATTATTATTATTACGCTCTATCAAAACTGTTGACATTGGATGAAATGGCCTCTTCTTACTTGAGGATTCTTCTTTCTCCCCAGAAGGAAAGCAGCCTCAGAGAGGCCCGAGGACAGCCAAAATGTGAGTGAACAGAAAACAGGGATGTTTGCAATTCATGAAGCCGGTGTTCACTCTGTGATTTACAAAGATAATTGGGACGATAATTGAGGCAGTGTCGGCTGGGGGGGGGGGGGGGTAATTAGATGAGCATGATAATGATCATTGTTATTTTGATGTTTTATATGTATTGTGATGAAAACATAACAAACTGATGTTGTACTGACGATATGTAGTAATACATGAATTGATCCCCGTGTCTTCCTTTAGGACGACCCAAATTCTCCGTCACCCAGCACCCGGAGTGGACAGAATGCCACAGGTGGGGGGAAAACTCAGCACTATGTTTTGTGTATTTCCCATGGTTTGTGGTATCTCTTATAGTCTCATAGGAAATCAAACATATTGAAAAAGAAACAGAGAAACACTTCTTATGTAAGTGGAAGAAAGAGGCTTTTATATGTTTTACAGGACTCATCTGTAGCTATATATATATATATATATATATATATATATATATATATATATATATATATACACACTGTATATATACTGCATGTGTTTTCGGCAATAGAAAATCAAACAGAGAAGAATACATTCTATCAGTTAATCCTGGTTGTTCCTGTCGTCTAGACGGTGCAAAGAAGCCGTGGGACCGAGCTAACTCTGCAGACAGGTCAATGGTTTCGAGGTGAGAGCTGGAAGCAGCATTGGATGTGTCCGGGAGGAAGAACAACAGCAGGGAATCTGACAAACAGTGATTTTTGTTTATTTGTTTTATCATGCAGGGTACGGCCCGCGGGGGGTGGCAGCGACGCAGACTCGTTAGACCTCGATAGAATGAAACAGGTAAAGGAAACACTTAACTGTCCAACAATCATTTGTTTTCCAAAAGTTAATTCAGATTCTTCTCAATCATTTCCTGTGTACAAAGATTCCTTCAGTAAATAAACATACGGGTTGATGAACACTTATTGATCTCTTTGCTTCATTAGGAAATCTTGGAAGAGGTGTTTCGTGAATTGCACAAAGTGAAGGATGAAATCATCGATGGTATGTTTCATTTTCTCTTGAAACACTTAATCACTCAACAGTTAGGAACACCGTCTCTCCTCTGATTGACGTTAATGAGTATTTAATCTGGAAGTCTGACCAGTTGGATGAGGATAGTTTGGTAGTTATGTAGAGTTGTGACCACTAGGTTGCACTAGAGTCGCAGAGACCTTAACATGGAAACTTAATACGTCAGAGAATACCACTATTCTACCACAAGCACTATTTTATTAAAACATGGGTAGATTGTGTTTTACGTCAATATTCTTATTTTCTTTAATAGTTCAGAATATGTAACACAAATAATTATACATGACAAATTAATCCTGATAATTGAATGTATATTTCATAGTGTAAACACTGTAACACATATATTAGATATACATTACAACGCTCTGTTTACCTGATGAATAAATCCTTATCATTGAGAGGATCATTTGTACATATTTATGAAGGGTACTCTGAAACATATTTATGAAGGGTACTCTGAAACATATTTATGAAGGGTACTCTGAAACATATTTATGAAGGGTACTCTGTAAACATATTTATGAAGGGTACTCTGTAAACATATTTATGAAGGGTACTCTGAAACATATTTATGAAGGGTACTCTGAAACATATTTATGAAGGGTACTCTGAAACATATTTATAAAGGGTACTCTGAAACATATTTATGAAGGGTACTTTGAAACATATTTATGAAGGGTACTCTGAAACATATTTATGAAGGGTACTTTGAAACATATTTATGAAGGGTACTCTGAAACATATTTATGAAGGGTACTCTGAAACATATTTATGAAGGGTACTCTGTAAACATATTTATGAAGGGTACTCTGAAACATATTTATGAAGGGTACTCTGTAAACATATTTATGAAGGGTACTCTGTAATCATCTTTATGAAGGGTACTCTGTAAACATATTTATGAAGGGTACTCTGAAACATATTTATGAAGGGTACTCTGTAAACATATTTATGAAGGGTACTCTGTAATCATCTTTATGAAGGGTACTCTGTAAACATATTTATGAAGGGTACTCTGTAATCATCTTTATGAAGGGTACTCTGTAAACATATTTATGAAGGGTACTCTGTAATCATCTTTATGAAGGGTACTCTGTAAACATATTTATGAAGGGTACTCTGAAACATATTTATGAACTGTACTCTGAAACATATTTATGAAGGGTACTCTGTAAACATATTCATGAAGGGTACTCTGTAAACATATTTATATTTATATCAGAAGATTTAGCACAGAAGAAGCTGAGATATCTTAACTTTTTATTCTCTTTTGTGGATCAAGCTTCACAAACCCTGGATCCTACACTCTGCATAATTCAGCTGGATAGTGTCTTTCACTGGACCGTCTGTCTGTCAAACCCCACGTTTGTGATTTAAACACATATTGTGGAGCCTTCTGTCTGCTTCTCTCTGAAAGGGCTTTTTCTTTTCCCCCAAAAAAATTAGAGGATATTTCTTCAGAGGAGTGCAGTTAATGCAGTGCGGTCTCCATGGTAATGAGGCTCTGACAGCTGGATGGAGTAGCAGCAGGGGGGCGGGGCTTAGTGAAGGGTCAATACCAAACCACTCTTTGGAAATACCCCCCCCAGAACTAGAGAAGATGTTATACAAATGTTTTCACAGGATGTGTTTTGCTTGTGATGACTTAACTGTTGATGAAGTGCCCTTTTAACGTGTCACTCCAGGCCCCCACTGAGGACAATGGAGGCAGAGTGTTGTGTTCTGAGGGTTGTTAACAGGGTATTGTGAACCTAACGTTGTCCCTATATGTTTTCTCTCTTTTGCCTACAGCCATTAGACATGAACTCAGTCGAATTAGCACGACATAATCTTTCAGAGCCACTCCCCCGACATGAACCACCTTTTTGAACCATTGCCCCCTGCAGCAGCCGCTGTGGCCCTGAGGAGGAGGAGGAGGAGGAGGAGGAGGAGGAGGAGGAGGAGGAGGAGAGAAGTCAGGAACGGAGGCCCAAACTGTGACATCTACTCATCCTCTTCAGCTGTGGTGTTGAAGCAACGCAGCAACGTTGCTGTGACACCTGAGACATGTCTGTGTAACATTGGGTTTGTTTGAACGGGGCTCACTCTCGCACTGATTCCTCTCATTTCTTCACATTTTCTGTTTCCGTTTGTTCACTCGTTTCGCCCCTCTGTCCTCTGCCTGAAGAAAAATGGATAAAATTCATATGGTTTAATTTTTTGGGGTTTGTTTAAAACTTTGTATTATTATTATTACTACTATTATTATTACTACTATCATTTTCATTATTATTACTATCATTGTTATGATTGTCAATGTAATGTTGAAATGAGTAGTAGTGTAGTGAGTACAATGGTAATAATGGGGAAATGATCATGACAATATGATAGTAATGATAATGTCAATAATTATAATTGCACATCATTTTATGTCAGCCTTTTTTTTTATTTTATATTGGTTGTTTTTATTTGTTTTTGTTTTAGATACAGTTGCAAGCACATCCCCCCCAAAAAAAAGATTTCTCATCATTTAACCTGGAACATTTTTTTAAAGGTTTTTTATCCCTTTCGCCAACACAGCTATGTGTGGAGCCACGGCAGAAAAGTACAGGTTCCGACCTGAAACCGAGGGTGGAATAAACTTCTTTGGATATTGCAATCTTATAAACAAAAAAAAAAGAAAATAAATAATACACCAGAGTATTTGTGATCATGTTGTTAATAAAATGTTTATTGGCTGCAAGGATATGGTGAAGTATTTTTCATTTTATTCTCTCCTTTTAATACAAAGTGCTTCCTGGTTGACAACAAAAAAAAAAGAAAAGAAACGCACTAACTTTAAAAATGAATTCAAATAAAACTGTGAACAACGTCTTGGATTAATGAGGCTGTCTTGTTCCTTTTGTGTTTGTTCTGGTGCTATTTCGATGCCTGTCTGGTGATTTTGTCTGACTCCGTTTTTTTTAACACAAAAACATGTGCTTATTAAATAGATGCCATAGATTCAGGCTGGTGCTGCACAGAGAAGTGTGAAACATCTGAGCAGTTTTTTTTGTGCAACCTTATTGTGTTGTGCAAGTGTTGCACACAATCTAGGACGCTGTTAAAGTTTCCTGAACACATAGATTCAAAAGATCAACCCTGATTATCAGTTAATGTACAGATTTATATATTTACTTGGTGTTCATGAAAGTGTTTGATATGCAATTTAATTCATTATAACATCAATTCATAAATTCAACCAAAGGAGTGTTTAAATGCTACAATTTCCACAGCTTTCCATGTACATACAATATTTAGTAAGTTGAATAGAAACTCAGCTGATGCAGCAATGGCAGAATTTGTCAGTTGAGGTCACAGAACTGATAATAAAAGTTGAAAATCTTCATGAACTCTTTTTCTTTATTTAAAAAACATTTAGCAGGTTTCCAGTATTGCTGGACTATCAAACAAATCTAAATAAAAGCGGTTAAGATTAACCAATACGACTACTATCAATCAATCTGTAGTGGCCATTTAATTAACAAAGCGAAACAAGCAATAAAACATAAGAACAAAGAAAATCCCATCCCAAAAAACCATCGGCCCACCCCGGTGCATGCTGGTCCTGTACCTGCCGACACATAAATATAACTGCAGGTGGCCTCAGTGTTACCCAATTCATGAACAAACGAACAAACCCAAAAACTATACTAAACATATACTAAAAGTATACTAAACGACAAAATAGAATTAATTACTAAATGAATGACTATCAAAAGAAAAAGCTAAATATAAAACATCTAACCCAAATAAGCAAAAATCTAGAATGATGAAACAATACTACTTATGAATAAAATAACTAAATACTGAGATCAAATAAATAGCTCCTACGCACATAACACTGTATTTAGTTTGCTGGGTATGCAAAGCTTGCTTTCCCAATTTCATCCCATTCAAGTTGAATAAGCAGCTTTTATTAAATAGATTTGGGGTCTGGTCACGTGTGATGAACATTTGCTATTTTGGGTATTTTATTGATAAAATTTGAATATTTGAAAAAATAATTCAAGACAACAAATGAAGCGTAATGATAGTTATAGCTCTAATTTTAAAAACATCGATACAACAATTGGATCAGATGTTCACGGCATTGACTATAACTATGTAATGTACCTCTTAAAACATATGGATTAAAAGAAATATGTTCAAATGAGTGCTTATGGGACAAATACATCAAAACGTGATGTCAACAAACCAGTGTCATCAAGTTATCGCTGGGTTCACCAACATCTCGCGATGTTTCAGTATTGGAGAGCAGAGTGGCGACGAGAACGAGAACTGGCGTGGGACGGAGCGAAGAGAGTTGTTATCGAGGAAGAGGGAGAACAGACAGAGGCAGGAGCAGAGCTGGGGGTGTGTGTGAGAGAGAGAGAGAGAGAGAGAGAGAGAGAGAGAGTGAGTGTGTTTTTGAGGTCCAAAAAAGAAGCACAACACGGCGTGAATGAGAGAGGCAAGCTGGCGGACTTTAACATGGCATCCGGTGATACGCTGTACATCGAGACAGACGGCTCGGAGATGCCGGCCGAGATCGTGGAGCTCCACGAGATAGAGGTGGAAACGATACCCGTGGAGACTATCGAGACCACGGTGGTTGGTGGGGACGACGACGACGATGAAGACGACGAAGACGATGATGAAGACGACGACGACGACGGGCAGCCCATGATCGCGCTCCAGCCGCTGGTCTCGGACGACCCCAACTCGATCCACCACCACCACCACCATCACCACCACCAGGAGGTGATCCTGGTCCAGACCCGAGAGGAGGTGGTCGGTGGGGATGACTCGGACATGCACACGGACGGCGGGAGCGGGTTCGAGGACCAGATCCTCATCCCGGTACCGGCTCCCGGGGTGGAGGACGAGTACATCGAACAGACTCTGGTGACCGTGGCGGGGAAAAGCTCCGTGGGTCGGATGAGACGGGGGGGCGGCGGCACTGGGGGCAAGAAAGCGGGCAAAAAGAGCTACTTAAGCGGCGCGGAGGCCGGCGGGAGAAAATGGGAACAGAAGCAGGTGCAAATAAAGACACTGGAGGGGGAGTTCTCTGTTACGATGTGGGCATCGGGTGAGTAAACGTTAGCCTGTCTGTCTGTCATGCTGTCCGTTCATAGCCGTTACATGAGGCCTCGCTGCCGGGGCGTTGTCCTGCTGCACCAGACTAGTTCCTGGAGTGCTACGTGCGCACCGCCGCGAAAAGCGACAAATATTGCATTTTTTCTCCACGAAACACCACCGTGTCGTATGGAAATGTTTTTGTTTTGAAGGGAGGCCATGTTTTAAGTGTTGCTGGGCGCCGCCATATTCCCCTAGACTAGTAAGTATGGCGGCGGCCCCCGAAAAAATGGCGATAGTCGCGGCCAGGCAGAGATGGCGGCGGTGCTAAAGGGGGGTGGGTGGGTGGGGGGGGGAGTAGAGAGCTCGAGACAGCTGGGGTTTGAATATCTGCAGGCCGCAAAAACGACTGTGGCGCACGTGTTTACTCATCTGCAACGAGATGGTCATGTGTGTACGTGTGGCTGTCTAACACGCGTGGAAATGTGAGTCTAGTACTTTAATCGCCAGTAGAGGGATTAGCAGTTAGCTCTGGTTGTTGCTGTTGGTGGTGGTTCACCAGACAGCATCGCCTCTGCATCGGGCTAACTACTGCCTCTGTGCAGAAGTGGTGGTACTGCGTGTGCAGTGTGATGTTTGCACATCGATTTGGGATATTCTACAAGTTATACCCATTAAATATCACAACCAGGTGGAAAGTCTGGTTGATGTATTGCTTAATTGTTTTTTTTAAAGGGACACAGCAGCTATTTGGGGGTGTTTTCAGTGCGCTCTGCAGGGTGGAATAAAGTAGGATTTAGTAGTTCAGCTTATTTCACACACACGTCTTAATTGGAGGAGGCCATTAGTTTTTATGCTTGCATAAAATGAAGTGTGTGTGTGTGTGTGTGTGTGTGTGTGTGTGTGTGTGTGTGTGTGTGTGTGTGTGTGCGTGTGTGTGTACATGTTTACAGTATAATTTGCAACGTTAAAACCTGCAAACTGATGTGCAGTATGGAGTGAATGTCACGGGCGTGTTTTTTAGGGAAGCACCACTGTGTTATCCGTTCAGTCTCTGTAATGTGTTCCTAGATGACCGTACAGACATCGACCACGAGTCGGTGGTGGAGGAGCAGATCGTCGGGGAGAACTCCCCTCCGGACTACTCGGAGTACATGACGGGGAAGAAGCTGCCCCCTGGTGGTATCCCGGGGATCGACCTCTCAGACCCCAAACAGCTGGCCGAGTTTGCCAGGTGAGTGTGTGTGTGTGTGTGTGTGGGGGGGGGGGGGGGGGGGGGTCTCCCAAATATAAACACACCTGTTGTGGATAAATATGCTAAAGGTCAAATGTAGTATAAGATAAACATGCCTGTGGCCTGTGTGCCTATGTGTTCAGTTTAAATGCAGGATAACAATTGAATATAACGAAAATATAATTCTATATAATAATAATAATAATACAAATAAAAATAAGGGAAAAGAACAGAGATTTTTGAAAAATATGTGCAGGTATTTTTGTGCGTCTGCGGATATTAATTCATGTTAATCCAAAAGCTTTGAGCAAGCTCTGTGTATGGTATTTATTAAGGAGGATTATACCACTGTAATGGGCTGAAATAGAGCATAAGAAAGTGTGTGTATATATATATATATATATATATATATATATATATATATATATATATATAGACAGACCATAACTAAAAAAAACTGTAGTGCTCTTGCACAAAATTGTCAGGTTGTGTTTTGGATGTGTAAAATGACACCCACTGTAGTTCACAGAAGCAAAACAAATAAATAAATCTGTTTTTCGTTATTTATTATTCATCCAGTCATGTTGTCATTTAATCACGCAGCCTGTAAAATGTCAGCGGCATAGTTAGCAGGCTTTGTGGAGAGACCAGTGAATGTTTATAGTAATCATTGTGAAATCATTTGCCTTCACAGAGTCTTCACTTTTTTCTGTAAACATGTTCCCTCTCGAGGTGAAATGTCAAGTGAGGATGTTTCCGCTGTCGCAGCCTCTAACTAATACTGGTTACTGATTAACTAGAACGCATCGACATTAAAACCGGACTAGAGGATAACACGGGCGCTGGTGTAGAAAGGCTTGACTTTGTAACATGTCTGTTTTTTTATTTTTTATTTTTCCCTAAATCAGGATGAAGCCCAGGAAAGTGAAAGAGGACGACGCTCCCCGGACGATAGCCTGCCCTCATAAAGTGAGTCTAATGACGTCGTCCACAAGTGAACCGCCCCACCACAAAACGGAGCTCATAGTTCCTGATGGGCTTAATAGTCTGACATTGTTGCTTTCTGGGTAATTGAACATTCCTGTAAAGGTTATTTAAAAAGAGAAGAAAGCACTCAAGTGTATTGATTTCTATGTGCTTACAAGAGCAATCAAACCTTATCTGAACGCCACATGTTTTGCTAATGTAACGGATTATTCGCTGTGTGAGTGGGGAGCTGATCACAGTGCAGTTTGAGGGGAGAATAGTGGCAGCTCCACTTCTTCTCAGGATTAAAGGAAATTGAACAAAATGCTGGGGCCACTTCACATTTACACACAAGGAAGCAAAACCCTTTTTAGTGCAGCGCTTTACAGATCTGCTGCATACAACCTGACGTTGTCTGCTTTGTCTGTGCCGCGTGTCAACTCCTTTCTTCTGTCTCCAGGGCTGCACAAAGATGTTCAGGGATAACTCGGCCATGAGGAAGCATCTCCACACCCATGGACCTCGAGTGCACGTCTGCGCCGAGTGCGGCAAGGCCTTCGTCGAGAGCTCCAAACTCAAACGTCACCAACTCGTTCACACGGGGGAGAAACCCTTCCAGGTTGGCATCTGGACTAACTTTACACCCCACACACACACACACACACACACACACACACACACACACTTGCAGACTCACTCTTACTATTTTTACATTTATAAGCACATAAGCCCATCAGAGTTTTAAGTCAAATTCAAGCGAAGGAGAATGGGATGATAAGTCCTGTCACCCACTGAGCTCCAGAGGTACGAGTCTTCACTTCATTACCATTTAACGATTGTCGTTGCGTCCCTCAACTTTCTATGTTACTGCACGCGGTAACTTTTTCAAGACTTAACATAAGCAGTCAGATAAATGTGCTTTCAAAAGTCATGCTATAATATAAAAAGCTGCATCTTTTCAATGCCAGTATCTGTGTTAGCCGCCTCAGTAAATACACCAAACAAACAAAACATAAATCCTGCTGCAATCTACTAAAAAAAAAAGGTTTTCACATGAACTAGTTTACTGTATTTAGTCTTCCTTACTCGTAGCTCTTCTACTCCCGACAGGTTGTATTTCAGCCTGCATGCACATTTTCTTTCAGCTCCACCTTTTTGAATGGGAGTCGTTAATATCGGCGGCGAGAGCAACGGGTCAGCGGACCGCCGAGCGCCGCCTCGTCTCCGAGCACACGGGGTCCTCCGAGAAACGCAGTACGGAGTCAGCGTGGATCGATGCATTTAATAAAGTGAAAGCGTATCCGCTCCGTGACGTTCGCGAGGGATGGACTTCAAAAACAATCTTTAGTAGTGATCGGCCGTTACGTTATATAATCCCTGACATATTTCAATCGCATTTGTATGTTTTCCGCTGGTGTGTTTTGACGTGTCGATGAGTCTTTTTCCATTGAGCGCTTGCTGCGCCTGTCAAACGTTCTGTTCCTGCGCTCATTCAGTTTACAATGATGTCGTTCACACATTCACCGGCATCGTTCTGAGTCAGCGAGCTCGTCGCCGTTAGCCAGGAACCGTCGATTTTGTCGACTGAAACGCCAACTGTGACTAACGAAGTTTACGTCTACAGCTGTGCTGTCTAGTGAAGCTAACGTCAGCTTCACGAGACAGTGAGTTAGTTAACGTTCTACCGCTTGCAGCTTACATAAGAGCAGCTAAACACTGTTCAAGTCCCGTTCCTTAAGTCGTTCTTGTGTCTTTGTTTTTCGGAATATTAAAAAAAAAATACACAAAAACTCCAAACTTCATTCTCACAACACCGCTTCAGGAAATCCAAAGCTTGACAGGCCCGCTGTGATTGGACAATCAGTGTTTAGTGGGAGGTGTAACGAATAGTCAAATTAAGCCATGGATTAATTAAGGATGACCCCCCCCCCCCCCCCTCCTCTCGTTTCTTCTAGTGCACCTTTGAAGGCTGCGGGAAACGGTTTTCTCTGGACTTCAACCTGCGCACACACGTGCGGATCCACACTGGAGACCGGCCCTACGTCTGCCCTTTCGACGGCTGCAATAAGAAGTTCGCGCAGTCGACCAACCTCAAGTCTCACATCCTCACACACGCCAAAGCCAAAAATAACCAATGAGAACCCATCCACCAGCGTCACGACACGAAGACGACAAGAGAAGAGGGAACACACACACACAAAAAAAGAAAAGAAAAAAAGCATCCCAGCGGCACACCTGAAACCTCTTTTGAGGACCGGAATGAAAAGCTTGAGACTTATTGATTTATATGGAAAAATCAGATTTAAAAGACTTAAAAACACTGAAATTCAGATAGTTTTGTTGCGTCCCCTTTCTTCTGCGGTCACATCGGATGAGGAACTCAGTGACTACTCCCCAAAGCCCCGGTCAACACAGCCCCCCCCCCCCCTCTCGTTTCTCCAGTGGCACTCGGCTGCCAGAAGATGGAACTCATGGACAAACATCAGAGACTTATTTTTACCAGAGCGAGCAGAGAAGCAGCCGTCTATTAGTATTTTTATTTTCTCACATAGCTTTTATTTTCCCACGAGCGTGCATATTGTACACTTGTCTCAGGCTATGTTTAGTAAAATTGTGATTTTCTTTTTTTTTTTTTTTTTTTTTGTTCTTCCCTCGTGCATTATGAGATCGTACCGCTGATGCAAAAAAAAAAGGCTCCGGCCTTTTTCTGACCCGTTTCACACGTATGAGGAGTTTAAAAACAGCTGTATGTTTGCATCTCCATACCCTCTTTGGTTGTATTTTTCTCTAACCACAAAATAACCGTGTATACTTGTATTGTATGGCTGTATTGAAATTACGTAGACATAGAGGTGTGATTTAAAGTGTTAACCAATTAAACTTTTAGTCATGAGTTGCTTTCTATTTTCTATGAACTGTCTTTA